>NC_143018.1:137775637-137940637 GCF_055824585.1 Amblyomma mixtum | reverse complement strand
TAATGCGCTTTTCTTTTTCTGCGTCCTTGTGTGCTGCGTTATTACGGACTAGTTTCGCAGTTTTTTTCCGCCTTCCTGAGTCAATGTTCTTAGTATACTAGTTTTTAAACGCCCTAGCTGCCCACTTGTTATCGTCCAATTTCCTCAGGCGTTCTTCATATAGTATTTTACTCTGAGATTCCCGTGCTTCGAACGATACCCATCGTATATCGCTGTGTGCAGCTTTGTTTGAGGTTTTGCGGTGGGAACCGAGTTCCAATCCAGCAACAGCTGCCTGATTCATTTCTAGTCTCGACAGAACTTCTGCCCTTAAGCACAGAACCGCATTCCTGATAGTAAGCCTCAGCACCGTTATTTCATTCGAAATACCTGTGAGTACTTCATATTTGCTGTAGCCCCATAGTGCCCTGTGTTTCATTATCTCGGCATCTCTTCGCTCTTTTGCCTTATCAGAATGTTCGTGCTTTTTCCATGAGAGAGGGAGCGAGAAACTCTTTAGTGAAATATAGAGAATTAGACCAGCGTTTAAAAATCGCTGGCATGCTACTCTGCGTAGGGAGGGAAACTTGAGAGATAAAGAAAGAAGGGAGAGCAGTGTGGAAGAGGTAAAAAAAGCGAAGATAAATAGTGGCCATGGAATGGGTACTAAGGATGTAACGGCGTGCATATCTGTCATTGTGCTTTGACAGTGTTCACCTGCGCGCCCCCGTCCATAGCGGCGGACGTAGTTATGATACCGAGAGTGCCACATAGGAACTTGATCGAACAGTGTGGTCAGCGGCTGCGCCAGAACCCTCCTACGCTACCCTGTGGTATCCCGATTGCCACACTTGAGCCCCTGGTTAAGCTATTCAGCAGACAAGGGAAGGGAAAAGAGGTGCGCGTTATGACATACATCACGGAAGTTAGCCGTTACCGAAACCAGGGAGCATATGAGATATTTTTCTTTTTTTGTAATTTATCTTGAATCACGTGGAAATATAAGTACTATTATTTTATTGTTTAAAGGTAATTGGTGAGAAAAAAATTGGAGGGGGCACAAAGACGTCATGACACGGTCGTTCTTCATATTGTAGATTTGTACTTATGCAATTAATACAAGAGTCTATATTCAGGTTCCAAATTTGGGAGCCCTGCACGCGCTGTCAGTTGTAAAAAGTTGGAGGCTTATCAAGGTTAAGCCCCGTGGATGCGAAGCAGCCTCCGTTTTGCATTCTTATTATTAACGTCCTTAGCGTTTGGCGGCATCTTGACCGCATACACGCCCGGCGCAAAGACGCTGGCGCGGTTGCGGGCACAGAGACTGACGCGACGGCGGGCGCGCGCCGCTTCATCCCTGGTGTGACGTCACATATCATGTGATGCAGCGATGGTAGCGCCACCGCCACGTCGCGCGCGACGGCGCGAACCGAAGCGTGGAGGCCTCCGCCGGGCGACGTCCGACGGCGCGATATGAGGCCCCATCTGCAGCCGGTGTGACGTCATCACGTGACGTCACATCATGTGATCTCACTTCAAGGTCAATGGTGGCCACCGCCGGGCGTCGCGCGAAGGCCCGAAACCTACGTTAATATGCTTCGCATAAAATGCGGTCGAAATTGAGACCAGCAGACAGACTCGTTCCACCGGCAGGGACCGCCATACTGAATGTTGTCGTGACGTCACAAGAGCATACACGGAGCAACGTCGTATGATATCGTTGCTGCAGTGCATGTAGCGAGGTCTCTTGTCGCCTATACTTTGGCCGGCGATCGATGTAGCAGTCGTCCCTCATATATCAGTGGCATTTGCCGCAAAAGCGATAAGAGTAACGTAGTTTTTCTTCGGCTCCATGCATACGATGTCAATGGAATCGTGATTGACGGTGGGTGGGCTTGTCGGTATGAATATGCAGTCATTGACGCAACGGTACGTCACGCTTGACAAACGACGACACGTTCAGGACAAACGAGCGCGCATCGTAGAAGTGTAAACAGTGAACTTAGTGGCAACCGCAATACTGTGGTGTGGGAAATTTAAAAGCTTATTGGACCTCATGCTAGCCACGGTGACGTGCGCGGCGTGCGTGCACCAGCGAAGATATGCTTTCAATCGGCGCCTGTGCATAGAACCGAACGGCCAGGCAAGCGACACGGGCAAAAAACACCGCACGACGCTGTGGTTTGTCCCTCTCCACCGTCGCCTGGGCTTCTGCTGCCAAGCGAAAGCTACACGCCTGATGAGTCGACGGCCTAAAATTTGCGATTGCGTGTACCTTATCCACATCGAAAAAAACGAAACGAGCTGCTGCCTTTCATCATCATCATCATCAGCCTGGCTACGCCCACTAAAGGGCAAAGGCCTCTCCAATTTCTCTCCAATTAAACCAGTCCTTTGCCATCTGCGGCCAAAATATCCACGCAAACTCCTTAATCTCATCCGTCCACCAAACTTTCTGCCGTCCCCTGGTAAGCTTGCCTTCTCTTGCAACCCACTCCGTCACCCTTAGGAACCAGCGGTTATCTTGCCTTCGCATCACATGCCCTGTGCAGCCACATTTCTTCCTCTTGGTTTTGTCTAGGATATCATTAACCCGCCTTAAAGCTACACCTATAATTTTTCTTTCCGTTGCATTTCATATCTTCGCAATTTACTAGCAATCTTCGTTGAAGTTTTGCCAGATTCTTAACTTTCGATGGACGGCAGACAACCAACCATGATGTGACGAGGCCAAGCGAGTCCGCAGGATTCATCTGTGATTTCGGCGATTGCGGAGAGCGAATTCACGCATTTTAGCGCATGCAAATAGCCGTTGAGCGAAGTTTTGCGTACAGTGCGCTCAACGCGACGACTGCCTACATTGCAGGATGCGTGTACAATGAGGGAAAAGTGAGGATGTCACGGGGTTTGCAGAGCATACGCCGGCAGCAGTCATCGGCGTCGACTCTAGACAAAACATTTGGTTGTTTTCATTATTGCAAGTGGTGGCCGAACGTATATTTAGCTAAAGTGATTTAAAATCAAGTTTTGGTGACATCCGAGGAAGCAGATACAATTAGAGGGAAGCGCCAGTCCTACGTGAAGTGTTTTTCCAGTCAGTCGATAGCACCACCAGTGCTTATTGCAGTGTTATCCTAGTGTGTAAACGTGTAAGGCTACAATTTCTGAGCAAGAGTCGGTAATTTTGAGATAAGGAGAGCCCTGTTTTTGCACAGTTATTTAAACAACCTCAGCGCATGGCTGCAGTGTTCGTAATCTTCGCATTCATGGGGTCTTTGTGCACGCGCTATAATCTCGAAGCATTCATTTAGACGGCGGTGGCTATTCGTCGGTGCGAGCAGTGAAACATTCTAGTCGCGTTCGGTTTTGTCAACGGCGTTCAACGAGCCGAGAGGATGTATGTTCGACTTGCATACGCACACCTGCAGCAGGGAAGCCGTCGCATTCGGCCCTTTTCTATGCTCCTTTCGTGCCTCAAGCTTTCTTTAGTACGAACGCATGATAATTGAGTTTAATTATCGAGTCGATGAAGAGCGCACAAGAACTTGGTATTCAGCGAAATAACTTCACGCCCTCCACAGCGCGCAGCATTGAAAACATGCACGGCACGTGTCGCTTTTCGCATACGGGAGTAGTTGATTGCTCAAAAGAGACCACACTCATAAGACACGAAAAACGTGCTTCTAAGAGTAAATAATAAAGCAGGGGTGCGTTGATTTCTGTTTCCTGACAGACAGAAAACGGGCTCCGCGAGCATGTCCGCTTCTCCAAGGATCACTAAGCTGGCTTACTAACATGACGGGTTCTGAAAATAAAATACGATATTTCATTTTATTTTGCTAAGTTAAAAAAAAACATTTACAGCGGCCGCCGTCCATGGTGTATAGATGCAAGCACGTCAATGTCGTCAACTGCGCACAGCAGACCAGTATGCCCTAGTGACGTCAGCTATCAGGGGTGGCCGGACCAACAAGCAGTTGGGAAAAAAAGAACAAGAAAGTTCTGTTAAAAAATTACCTACCGCACACAATCAACTGAAACTTTGGGCAACTGTAATCTAATGTGTTCGGAATTTAATGCTACAAGCAGGGTGCGTGCGAAATTAAGTTTTTATGGCCCCTTTAAGCTCTTCCGTAACGACATAACACGTTAGCGTATTGGTTAGTTCCCATATATACAGAACGTCATTCCCTACTTTACATTCATCAATTCCTGAGCGTTCTCGTACCACTCCAGCAGCAGTGGTGCAGCAGTTTAGCGGTGCGCCACTGCCCCGGGATGGCGGGTGCTCCAAGCGGTGGGCCTTGATCGGCCTAGGATGCTCTTACCGAGCAACCAATCATTAACTGTCGCCTGCAACAGTGGGCAGTGTGCTCACTATCCGGTGGGCAGGTTGTGATAACGCTGCAAGGTCACGTGGCCTAGGATGCTCTCTGGGGACCACCTCCCAGAGCCATGCTCGTTATGTGGCGCTCACAACACCAAAGCGGAAAACTCCAACACCATATTTTCTGAAGAAGAGGGCCTTGAACGCTATCGCGCTAATGTGTAATCCAAAATGGAAAGCACGCCCGGAGTAGACAATGCTTCACGTGATGTTAATTCTTGCAAGATATGTTCTCTGAGCACTATGGAACATAAATTCCTGTGCCGCCTTCCGGATTATCTCGCACAATTTTTTGCAGCCATTTGCACTTCAGCGAGTCACAAAATTCAAGCTGAACGGTAACTCATAACCACAGAAGATGCGAAATGTTTTCCCGCTTTTGATTCTTGGCATCAAAAAGGAACAAAAATTACTGCCAGTCTCCAGTCGTACAGGAAAAGGTGACTGAATATTTGCTATGTTTCCACACGAGATATAGCAAGTGATTGGAATGTTTTCGGGAAATCAAGATCGGACAGGAAAGTTCTTGGTTCTCGCATTCTGCGATACTTCCGGCCTAATGCTTGGTGGTGGGATGGGGGATCTGAGGAAGCCGAGGCTTTTCGAAGAGACGGTGCATTTCTAAAACTTCAACAAGATGATACTGCCACATTCCTGGGCATTCTCATGGCACCGTCTCCCGGCCGAACTGCCTTAACCGCTATTCTGGCTAGCCTTAGCCATGGAGGCGGGCAGTGCTTCTTCTGCTTCGTCTCTTCTTCGTGCACCGCTCGGGAGGATCAAAGTATTCTAAAATAGCCGGGAAGAGCAACGTGTTTTGAGTCGGCGTCGAATTCGTTCTCCCACCTAATCGAGACCCATGACGTGGGAGGGGGGGTTCGCTGCTGCCTGGCGCTTCCCAGAAAAATGTATCCTGGCCGTCCCGACTGTCAAGCCGTCACATATTTGGAGGAGCCGGCTGGTAACGTCCCATGTGCACTGACTCCGAAGAGGCCTTTGAAGCCAGTTGTCAGTGCCTGTACACAAAGCGAGCCGCCACCTGCGAGACCTACAGCCAGAGTTCAGCGGCCTGACAAAATCGTGAAAGGAGATGACATCAACCATTCGTAGCCAGACCACTCAACGTTTTGGAGCTGACGCTCCGCTCGTACTCCACGCGCCTCTGACACCGCCGCTGTTCCACGGTGACAGGTTCGAGGACGTTGAAGACCGGTAGGTCAGTTTCGACCCTGTGGCTGCCTTCAACCAGTGGGACGGGGAACGCAAGATAAGGAACGTCTGCCTCGAGCTACAGGATTCGGACAAGATCTAGTTCGAGAATCACGAGACCTCTTTTGCCACCTGGGAGGTTTTTTGTCGTGAGTTTCTGGCGACATTCGGTACCAGTGAAACAAAAGAGGTGGCTGAAGTCGCTCTGCACTCGAGGTCGCAGCAGCCAAATGAGAGCGTCACCATGTTCGTTGAAGACATTATGCGCCTGTTCAATCGATGCGACCCTGCTATAGCCGAGGCCAAGCAACTTCGGCCAAGCCAAGCAACCTAATTCGGGGTGTTAAAGAACAGCTGCTTGCTGGACCTGTCCATGACCCTCTAAGAACAGTGGCCGATTTTAAAAGGGAGGCATTGAGCATGGAGCGCTCCTTACAGGAACGCGCCGCGCAGTACGACCGGCAGGCTAGTATTGCAGCCGCTCAAATCTGCACGCCTACGGCGCTACCCGCTGAGGATCTTTGAGAGCTCGTCAGGAGCATCGTTCGCGTAGAACTCGCGAAACTCCTCTTCGAAGCCCCAGAGGCCAACGTCGCTGCACTGCCAGACGTGGTGCGGGATGAAATCCGGCGAGTGGTGCAGCCAGCACCAGTTTTTTCGGAGCCGCAGCCCTACATCATGACCTACAGCGATGCACTTCGACGGCCTGCGGCAGTGGCACAAGCTTTTTCACCTGTGCCGGCTGTGCAGCAGCCGTGTCCAGCTGTGCCTACCGCAGTGCTGCCCAACTGCCCCTACCGACGAATGGGTTTAAGAGGTTTTGCTGCAGTCGCTCCTCCACCACGCTACGGCGAGCGTCCTCAGGATATTGTGCAGTACCTGGCATCCAACTTGCAGGCTCCGACCGTGCCGCGACGCCAGTGCCGCGACGTGCCGCGACGTCCATCGCCAAGGAGATTCTCTTCTCCCAGCCGCCCGTCGACCCCTTGCAAATTCAGAGGCACGTTCCCATGGCGGGAAAACTGGAGACGGCGTCCTCTGGGGGTAGGGCCACCGCAGCTCGAAAGGGACAAGAGCCTCCACTCGACAGTTTGCAGCGACGGTGAGACCGACGACGAAGAGCCAGCGATTGACTTCCGCTGAAATACCAGTAACCGCCGATAACTGTGAAATAACCGCTCTGGTGGATACCGGCCCTCATTTCTCTCTGATAAGCAGCCGGCTAGCCACGACCTTCAGACAACTTGGACTGGGCCGCAGATCCGCACACCGGCGGCCATGTTGTGACGCCGACCGGCGTCGGCGCCTTGCGAATTAAGACCCGCGGCGTCACTTTCCCCGGCTGCTTTGCTGTGCTTCCTGAGTGCTCTAAAGTCCTCTTACTCGGTCTGGATTTCCTTCATGAATATGGAGCTGTCATCGACTTTAAGGAGCTGATCGTCTTGTTTGCCGCACACCGCACTGTTGAAGACGAACCCCAGCAACGCAGGACTAAGTTGCGGGTCAGCGATGATGACGAGGTGATTCCGTCGAGAACCAGCACGTTATTAACTGTGCAGTGCGATGACAGAGCCGGCACTCATGGCATCGCTGAAGCCAACATGTCGCTGCTCCTGGGTCAGCAACTGTGTGTAGCTCGCGGGCTTGTAGAATTGAAGAATAAGCGAACCGAGCTTTTCATAGCAAGTTTCGGTTGTGAACCCCAACGTTTAGGGGCCAACACAACGACTGCTTATTGTGGAGAACTCGGAGAATGCGCTGGAGAATACGCGTTGACGGGGACTACGAAATCAGTAAAATCAACGAATGCACCATTTAAAGTCGACGTGTACCCGGATCTCCCGCCTAGTCAAAAACGCAACTTGCAGACTGTCACTGACCCTTTCCGGGACTGTTTTGCGTCAACCTCCAGAGTTAGACATATACCGATAATAAAACATCGAATTATACTTCATGAAAGACAGAAGTATCTTCAAAGGAACGGAATGCAATTCGAAGGCAAGTTCAAGAAATGCTCCAGGACAACGTGATACAGCCATCGAAGAGCCCGTGGGCGTCGCCTGTGATCCTAGTTGCAAAGAAAGATGGGGCCCTGCGGTTTTGTGTTGATTACCGACGTCTGAGCAAAGTAACTAAGACAGACTTTTATCCTTTTGCCGCGCATTGATCCCTAGACCGGCTGCGCCACAGGAAATACTTTTCATCTCTCGATTTACGCAGTGGCTATTGGAAAATAGAGGTGAAGAAACGTGACCGGGAGAAGACCGAATTTATTACCCGCGTACGGTTTGTATCAATTCTGGGTGCTCCCCTTCGGTCTATGCTCAGCTCCGGCAACTTTCCAACCGATGATGGACACTGTGCTTTATGAATTCATATGGCAGTCCGACTTCGTGTACCTGGACGATGTTGTCATCTTCTCCCACACTTTCGAAGAAGACCTCAGCCGCTTACGCGCTGTTTTCGAAGCCATTCGTTCAGCTGGTCTCTGCCTTAGGGCTGAAAAAATGTCACTTCGCTTTCCAGGAGCTCATGTTTTTGGGCTACATTGTGAGCTAAGGGCGTTAGCCCAGACCGCGACAAGACTGCCTCCGTCGCTGCTTTTCCCATTCCTGCTCACAAGCGAAATGTGCGCCGTTTTCTGGGTCTCTGCGCCTTTTATCGGCGTTTTGTGAAGAACTTCTCCCGAATAGCTGAGCACCTTACCCTCCTCACCAAAGAAAACGAACCGTTCTTCTGGGGTCGGGAGCAACAACATGCCTTCGAATAACTACGCACACATCTTCAAAGTACACCCATACTTAGGCACTTCGATGAGGCAGCTGACAAAGAACTGCACAAAGACGAGAGTAACGTTGCCTTGGAGCGGTCCCTGTACAGTGGAATGATGGTGTCGAACGCGTAATCGCTTGCGCAAGCCACACGTTATCACGATCTGAGGGGAGCTATTCCACCACCGAAAAAGAATGCCCAGCTATTTTGCGGGCAGTAACGAAATTTTGACCCTGTTTGTATGGCCGCCCATTCCGAGTGGTGAGCGACCACCACTCGCTGTATTGGTTGGCAAACCTCAAGGATCCCTCAGGGGGACTCGCACGCTGCAGCCCACGACTGCAAGAATTTGATATCACCATCGTGTATAAATGAGGGTAAAAGCACAGTTAGGCAGATTGTTTGTCCTTTGTCCCAGTTCAAAACAACAGCGTGGACCTCCACGATGATTCCCTTTTCTTTGAGGTCATCTCCACGTCCGCCCTGACTCAACGCCAGTGGGACGACATTGAATTACGGTCCCTGATTGACTATCTCGAAGGAAGCACTCAGTCTCCACTCCGCATCTTCTCACGCGGCCTCTCATCATTCCGTTTACGGGACGGCATCCTGTACAAAAAGAACTATGGGCCGACGGAGGCGGTCTATCTGCTCGTTATGCCTAATGCCTTTCGCGGTGGAGTCCTGCAGGCGTGCCAGGAATGGCCTTTCTCTGGTCACTTTGGTTTCTCCCGAACGTTGGCCCGCATACGGCAAAAGTATCACTGGCCCAAGCTCGCAGTGGTTCTCCCATCGCGTGCGGTAGAGCTAAGAGGCGGCAGTTCACCAAAACACGGGTCCCAGCAAACATTGGAGGTGAATTGCACCCGCCACGGCGCGCCAGCTTTGCGCCGTGTGACGTCACCCACTCGTCGCGCATGCGCAGCTTGGGCTTTTCAGAGCTCCACGAAATGGCTGAGCGACTAGCGTGGTGTTGTTCTCGCAACAAAACTGTCACTACTTCGCGAAATTTAGCGTGCGTTCCCAGACAACCTTAGAGCGTGTTGGAGTAACGGTCTAGGACTCAAAGAAGATGCCCTCGACTCAGCGCTGTAAGCTCAGCGGAGGCTAGCTACAAAGTAACAATCGCATTTTTATAAAGCAACCAGAGGTACCTGCGATTACAAAAGGAGTAGCAGCTACTGCGACACGGAAGATGGTCACGCCGTTGTCCCTCATAACCACTGGGTTTGAAATGGTGCAGGTGGCGATCAAGACCCGCCAAGGTCGCCCCTGAGAAAAGCGCGGCAGCAACTACGAGGGTTACCGTGCCGAACATTTCCCGAGCCTGGAAGAGACCACGGGAACGCACCCTGGGCAGCACCAGAGTCGGGGCAACTCGCGATCCAAAAACAGAGGGTGCTTCAGATCCAGAGGGCCTATGTCACCTCCTAGACCCAAGGACTGCGGAAGCAAGCTGCTGCAGAACGGCCGCTCGAGCTCCTGCACCAGGGGCCGCTCCGGATCCACAACCAGGGGGAGATCGTGTTCGAGGGACCCGGCGAGCCCATGAACTAAGAAGCGGAGCTCGAGCGGGGACTGTAAAAGGGTAAGCTCTGACAAGGGGGCTTTCCAGGCTAAAGACAAGGACGAGGAGATCGATAAATTAAGGAAAGAGGTTGGGGAGCTTAAGCAGATCATTAATAAACTCACTCAGGAATTGAAAAGCCCAAAATTGCAGGCGCGTACGGAGTCCCCCTTCCCCCACAGGGCGCCACCAAAGTTGGTGACATCAACACCCTCGGCGCCTAAGGCTGTGACTCCTACACAGCCTGTGACACCAGAGGAAGAAAAAATGATTGTAGAATCAGGTAGGCCGCCTCCTACTAAACGCAAAGGTGAGGACGCTGATCCGTTGGCGGCACTAGAAAAAGAAGGCCAAAATCGAAGCTAAATTTGATTCGTTCATGGCCCAAATTATGGGAGCAATAAATCAGACTCAAAGCCAGACACAAGCTCTTACGGTCGAAGTGCAAAGGCAAAGGGCAGAATTAGTTGCCATCGGAGAATGGCAACAAAAAGCAGAGGAAAAGTTTGATCAGCTCCAAAATGGCCAGAGGCGCACCAACTGAGTCTTTAATCTTGCAGTGGGACTGTCGCAGATTCCAACGCAAGCGGGCGTTAGTGCAACAATATCTGACGCTATTAGATGAGAAACCGCTAGCAGCCCTGCAGGAGACGGGCGCAACAGCAAAACTCTCGGGATATCAAGCTTTTTCAGGTGGCAGAGGTGAGAATCTCACGTCAAAACGTTTATTAAGAGGGACATTGCGACAATCGAGCACGAAGTCAGCTCGAGCGGAATTGAAGCAGTTCTATTGGAAGTTCTTACGGGACGAAAAGATGAGCCGAGCGTGTTCCTCTTAAATTTGTACAGTACCCCACAGGAGAGAAAGCTGAGATTCAGAGCCCTTCTTCGCAAAGCGATTAAGGTAGCCGGGCCTAACCCATTGCTAATAGTCGGTGACTTTAACGCCTCCCACCCGGAATGGGGTTGCGCTAACCAAGTTCTTAAAGGCAGGCAGCTATGGGAGAACGCTCATGAGCTGGGACTCACCCTACACACGGACCGTAGTAGTCCATCAAGGGTGGGTAACAGCGTGTGCGCAGACACCTCCCGTGAGATGATCTTCTCTAAAAATTTGACAAATCTAAAATGGCACAATTCAGAGAAAAATTTCTGCAGCGATCCTTTTATTCTGGCCTCGATCCTTAAAAAAGGAGTTAAGACGCGTCGTGCGCGTCAACTGAGAGTAATGGAATGGGAAATAATTAGGAAGAAGCGAGAGAAAGCTGTCATTGGGAAGATCACTAACATAGAGGAATGGACGGAGACTTTCATGCGTCACGTTGGAGAGGCAACAAAGACGCTTGAAGGAGACGATGCCCCAGTGATAGGCATGGAGCGCAGATTAGAGAAGCAAAAATGGAACCGTAATCTTAGAAGCTGGGTCACTAGACATAACAAGGAAATTGAAAATTATGCGACTAAATTATGCGAACAAAACTGCTGCAGCAGATATGACGAGATGGAAGAAGGCATGAGCCTTTCCAAAACGTGGGTTCTGCTGAAGCACCTGTTAGATCCGACCAATTAAAAAACCCAATCTGGAATTAGATTATCAAAATCCAGGCACGCATTTGAGGAAACAGATGCGGAATTTATGGACAAACTAATCAACATGTACATTAGCGATACCCATAGTACCCCCCTCCCAGAATACGACGGAGCTTCCAACGAGGAGCTCGAAGCACCCATCACAGAGGCGGAGGTCAGGGCAGAAATATTTGGAATAAAAACTAAATAGGCCAGGGGCCCTAACGGGAGAACTAATAAAATTTTAAGAAACCTAGACGACGACTCCACCGGCGCTCTGACGGAGTAAATACAAGAAATTTGGACTAAAGGCCACCTGCCTCGACAGTGGAAGTGCGCAAATGTAATTCTAATCCCAAAGCCGGGTAAACCTCCGAAACTAGAAAATTTGAGACCTATTTCCCTAACCTCATGCAAGGGGCAATTGCTGAAGCGCGTAGTCTAGACCAGACTGAAGCGCTTTATGGAGCAAAACGATCTGTGGCCGCCCGAGATGGTTGGCTTCCGACCGGGCTTGTGCACGCAGGACGTTATGCTCCGACTGAAACATGACATAATCGACTCGCGTTCTAGAGACGCCAAAGTAATTCTCGGCCTAGACTTGACAAAGGCTTGTAATAATGTCAAACACAAAGCAATCCTCTTAGGTCTCCGTGAAATAGGGGTAGGCGCGCGAACACACGATTACATCAAAGACTTTCTCTAAGGCAGAACTGCCTGCATGAAGGTCCAAGACATCGAGTCTCGCACACTGAAGTTAGGGAGCAGGGGCACGCCGCAGGGCTCGGTTCTCTCCTTTCCTCTTCAACGTGGCAATGAGTGCCCTCCCCAAAGCTCTGCGGAGCATACAGGGGCTAAATTTCAGCATGTATGCGGATGACATCAACCTCTAGATTAACCAGGGGAGCGATGCGAGTATCGAGGAGCGCCTGTAGGCTGCGGCGGACACTGTCGTCGACTATGCTCTACGCAAAAATGAGAATTATTCGTCTGTAGCCCGAACTCACCAAATGCAAGCACGACTGAAAATTTGACAATAAAGTAGAGGGGAAAGCAGTTTCTAAGGTAGATCAAATCAGAATCTTAGGGTTATTTATTCAGGATAATGGATATAACGATAGGGCAATCAAAAGGCTCGAGTGATTTGCCACGCAAGCTCTTGGCATATTTAGAAGGGTCGCGCTGAAAAGACGAGGCCTGAAGGAAAGAAGCTTGCTTGAACTAACCCAAGCATGCGTAATAAGCCGCGTGAGTTATGCCACACCTTTCTTAAACATTAGGGCTGAGGAGAAGAAGAAACTAGACTCGCTCATTCGATGGTGCATTAAGAGGGCCCTGGGCTTACCGATTAGCACCTCAGCAGAGAAGCGGCTCTCTTTGAGAGTGCACAGTACCTGGGACGAAATAGTGCAGGCTGTCACAATTTCACAGCTTGAAAGATTAAACCGAACAACCACAGGCAGAGCCATCCTTGAAATGGTAGGCCTGCAAACAGATAGGGGACTACGAGCGAAATCGAGCATTCTGCAGGACTGCCGAGAAAATCTAATCATTCCCTCCCTCCCTCGTAACAGGCATCCCATATTCAACACTGAAAGGAGGGAGAAGAGAAAGGAAGCACTAATCAGGCGCTTCGATCCGATGGACAGCAAGTCAGTTGCGTACGTGGACGCAGCAAGTGGCAAGTCAGGAGTCGACAACCGCGGTGCCCCCATATCGGCAGCCACCATTTGAAGCCGCAACGCGGAAACAGCTGAAGAAGTTGCGATAGCGCTCGCTTGCATTGGAACGGAAGCCAATTTTATAATTAGCGATAGCAAAAGGGCCGTCTATAATTTTGGAAAGGGTAGGATCTCGCCGGAAACGGCAAGGATTCTGGCCAGTAGACGGCTACAAAAAAATGTTAGCCTAATTTGGACACCCGCACACACGTCCGTTCCTGGCAACGACGCGGCCCACGAGTTAGCCCAAGCTCTACTTCCAGGTAGCTGTGGAGCCACCCGACTGCCGGAACATGGACGAGCATCTGCAAAATTATATGAAGATTGTTGAAAATTATCGGTTACAGAGGAGACTGCTGCCACCACCGGATAAAAGTCTAAACAATAGGGAGGCAATCGCATGGCGACGCCTCCAAGCTAGGAACTTCGTAAAATCTGGTCTGGGCATATAATGTTCAGAGAGATCACAAAGAAAACGATAAGTGCAAGCACTGTGGGGCGAGAGGGACCCTCGACCACATAATCTGGGAATGCGCGAGCTCCCCAGGGGCTAAAGCAAATGTAAAGTATAGAGAAACCTGGGAAACCCTGCTGCGGAGCGAGGCCACTGCTTCACAGCAACAAGCCATCCGCCTGACGGAAGAAGCCGCGAGGAATCAAGACCTCTTCGCCTGCTTCTAATCGCGGATGTCCCAGCCCCTACACCAAAGCCTGCGTGCCGGGGACGGGGAGTAGGGGACTTCCCTATCGGGCGAAAAATAAAGTTTACACCATCATCATCATCAGCTGGCGCGCCGGGGCCGCCGCGGGAGCCGCCGCCGCGCGCTTTCCATCTCGCCGAATGTGTCCCTCCCTCTCTCCCTCTTCCTTTCCTGAAATACAATTTTCATTTTCTTCATTACTGCCCTCTTTCTTATTTCACTCCCACTTCTTCCCTTCCTCTAAGGTGCGATTCGGCTGTCCATCCAGATGACAGAGGAGTACTGCGCCATTTCCTTTCCTCCATAAGCATTGCCTTCAAAGGGCAAGGCATCGTGGTCAACACGTGGTGATGTTCCGTGGACTCCCTGGCAGCGCTACTAGACGCTGTCGCGTTCTACTCTTAAAGGCGAAGATTAAGTGTCATTCATTAGCAGTTAATTAGTATTTAGTCTAATCAGTAATTAACTCATAGTTAGTAATTTGTGTTTACTTACTAATTAGGCATTAATTATGTGTGATTTCATCTAGTGGTGAAATCACCAGTGCCACAGAGGCAATCAACGTGGTGCGGAAAACGCTTTTGCCTCTACGCACTTCAGACAGTCAAAATGCCACTGAGTTTTATGCTGGCGTCCGTGGACCGGATGTTTGTTGTTTTTAAGCGCACAGAACGGAGAAAGGGTCGGAAGGATTTTACGAAGAGGTCGTGAACAAGTGTTAGCAGCAGAGTGATATTATGGGGTGCCGCGCTGAAGCCGTTAGTCAGGTTCGCCGTGTCGAGGTATTCGTTGCCTTGAATATAGAGTTCAGTATCCAAATATGAGTTTAACGGAGCTCGTTGAGGCTGGCATCCAGATGGGTATGCACGGAGCCGAACTGCGTAAATGGGCGGCCCAGTAGAAAGACAGGGCTTAAAAAGAAAACGAGAGGGCTCGAAAGAGAGAAAGAAAGACAACGTGCTAGAGAAGCCGCTGAGAAAGAAAAAGGAAACATGAAGGAGAAGAAAGAGAACGGAAAAGGAGAGAGGAAGACGCCGAAAGGGCTTTTGAAAGAGAGATGGTAATCCTTCAGAGGACGCTTGCTGAACTTCGGCGTTTGGGGAACATCAGGGATCCAGTGGAGCTTAACCCCATAGATGTCGGGTGGAAGAGCGAAAAGATTGATACCCTAGCAACCTCAGAAGGGTTGTATCTAGTTCCATAGGACATAGCTTGGTTGTGGAACAGCCCGTTTCTACAACTGAGGTTACAGACAGTGAAGAACAAATCGCAGTTTCACTTCCTAAAGAAAGTGAAAGTACAGCTACTACCGAGGTAGAAAGCAATTTGGGCAAGGCCAACCTGATACTTCTGTCTGAGTGTGTAGTAAGGAAGCTCCCTGAGGACGAAGAAGCAGTTCGGATCTCTATGGAGAAGTCCGAGTGCAACACGTCTGAGTCTTGCAGTGCAGACCAAGAGAAAGAGTGGTTAAGTGGCACTGAGTGTGAAAGCTCAGAATTGGTAGTAGCTGTGGAGAGCACACTCAGGGAAAGCCCGTCTGCGGGACGGCACCTTCGTGAACCTCTGGTCTTCGGTCTGTCGCAGTGTCCGGTGAGCAAATTGTGTTTTCTTTCTTTGCCTCTGTCTTGTGTTAGTCACGTCAGGTGCAATGATTCATTTGTATAGTAATCTCTGTGGAGCGTAGCTTTTGCACGAGTTGTTTTGTTAATAATTTAGTATGTGCTTGTACTATTGATTGCGCAATCCTGTGTATCGTTTCATCGCTGTATAAATTTTGTTTTGTTTGCGAACCTTTGGCTCCGACCAATTCCCTGGCTTGCGACCGGTGAAAGCTGGGAACCAAACGACCAAAGCTCTTGTCGCTTGGCAGCTGGTCTCCGCTTAGCTTGCCACGCTGAGTAGAGGGCATCTCCTTTGAATCCGAGACCGCTACCCCAACACGCTCTAAGGGTGGCTGGGAACGCACGCTAAAGTATGCGAAGTGGTGACCGCGGCCACGGCAGCTCAGGCACGGTCCGCTGCTGGTCTTTGATCCTTAATCGGGCAAGTCTTCGGGCTTCTTCTGCGCGTTGAAGGTAGGCGGCGACGTCGACGTTATCTTCTTCGGTAACGTTCGGCAGCATGGCGTCCAGCGTCGCCGTGGCCTCTCTGCCATGGACGAGCCTAAAAGGCGTCATCTGGGTGTTATCCTGCACTGCGGTGTTGTAGGCAAAGACTACGTACGGCAAGATGACGTCCCAGGTTTTGTGTTCGGCATCGAAATACATGGCGAGCATATCGGCGATGGTTTTGTTGAGGCGCTCGGTCAGTCCCTTGGTCTGCGGGGGGTATGCAGTTGTTCTCCAGTGGCTGGATTGGCTGTAATGGAGGATGGCTTGCGTCAGTTCCGCCGTCAATGCTGTTCCTCTCTCAGTGATGAGCACATCGGGGTCGCCGTGTCGGAGAAGAATGTTCTCCACGAAAAATTTGGCGACTTCTGCTGCTGTTCCGTTCGGTAGGGCTTTTGCCTCGGCGTAGCGGGTCAGGTAGTCGGTCGCCACAATGATTAACTTATTTCCAGATGTTGATTTCGAAAAAGGGCCAAGCAAGTCCATGCCGATCTGCTGAAATGGCCATTACGGAGGTTCAATGGGGTTCAGAAATCCTGCTGGTCGGCTTGGAGGAGTCTTTCGTCACTGCCAATCTCGGCAGGTTTTCACATAATGTGCGACATCGGCAGACAGTCGGGGCCAGTAATACTTCTCTTGAATGCGGCGAAGGGTGCGAGAAAACCCGGGATGTCCAGCTGTCGGCTCGTCGTGTGAGGCCTGAAGAACTTCTCCGCGCAGACTTGCAGGTACAACAAGGAGGTAGGCTGTCTTTTTCGCAGCAAAGTTTTTCTACGCGAGGACGTCGTTCTGTAAACAGAACGAAGACAATCCTTGCTAGAACGAGGAGTGGGGTGAAGAATCCTTGCCTTCCAAGTATTCGATGAGGCATTTTATGTCGGGGTCGGAGCGTTGCTGTTGTGCAAAAGAGCTGGAGCTGATGGGTCCCAGGAAGGCGTCCTCATCGTCATCCGGCGGCGGTGTATCTACAGGGGCTCGTGAGAGGCAGTTGGCGTCAGAGTGCTTCCGGCCGGACTTGTAAACGACGGTTACATCAAACTCCTGGAGCCGCAGGCTCCATCGAGCGAGGCGGCCGGAGGGGTCGTTCAAACTGGCGAGCCAGCACAGTGCGTGGTGATCGCTGACCACCTTGAACGGTCGTCCGTACAGGTAGGGGCGGAATTTCGACATAGCCCAGATGATGGCAAGGCACTCTTTCTCAGTTGTCGAATAATTAGCTTCGGCTTTGGACAGGGAACGGCTAGCGTACGCGATGACCTTCTCTTCTCCGTCAGTTTTCTGAACGAGGACAGCGCCTAGGTCCACACTACTTGCGTCTGTATGAATTTCAGTCTCGGCGTTTTCATCGAAGTGCGCGAGGATCGGTGGGGACTGCAAACGACGCTGAAGCTCATTGAAGGCTTCCACTTGCGGTGCTTCCCATTTAAATGGCACGTCTGCCTATGTCAGGTGAGTCAGTGGCTCTGAGATGCGCGAAAAGTTCTTCACATATTGTCAGTAGTACGAGCACAGTCCGAGGAATCTGCGCACAGCTTTCTTATTAGCCGGTGGTGGAAACATTGCGATAGCAGTGGTTTTCTGCGGGGCTGGCAGTGCTCCCTCCTTGCTAACAATGTGGCCTAGAAACAGTAGCTCTTCATAGGCAAAGTGGTACTTCTCTGCTTGCAAGGTTAGCCCGGACGATTTGATTGCGTCTAGTACAGTTTGAAGCCTTTTCAGGTGCTCCTCAAAGTTCGAGGCGAAGACAACGACGTCATCTAAATATACCAGACAAATCTGCCACTTCAGGCCTGCCAGCACTGTATCCATTACTCGCTGAAATGTCGCTGGTGCGGAACAGATACCAAACGGCATCACCTTGAACTCGAAGAGGCCATCTGGAGTGATGAATGCGGTCTTCTCGCGATCTCTCTCGTCGACCTCCATTTGCCAGTAACCGCTCTTGAGGTCCATCGATGAGAAATATTTAGCGCTGCAGATCCGGTCCAGTGTGTCGTCGATGCGGGGGAGGGGGTAGACGTCCTTCTTTGTGATGTTGTTCAAGCGGCGGTAATCAACGAAGAACCGAAGTGCACCCTCTTTCTTTCTCACTAGAACAACAGGTGCCGTCCAGGGGCTCTTTGAAGGCTGAATAACGTCGTCGCGCAGCATTTCTTCCCCTTGGTCCCGGATGGCTTGTCGTACTCGCGGCGACACTCGGTAGGGGGTCTCGCGGAGAGGTCGGGCGTGATGGTCGGTTATAATGCGATGTTTGGCAATCGGCGTTTGTCGGACGTTCGGCGATGACGAGAAGCACTCGCTATAGCTTCGAAGGAGATTGTGAATCTGGTCTTGTCTGTTCCGGGGCAGGGCTGGGTTTATGTCGAAAGTGGGCGAGTTCTCATGGTCAGGCGAATCTTCTACGGATGGGCCGGAGAGCGTGAAGAAGTCTCTTACCTCGAATACTTCTTCGAGGAATCCAATCGTCGTTCCTCTGTTAACGTGCCGGTATTCTTCACTGAAGTTAGTCAACAATGATTCGGCTTTTCCTTTGCGGAAATGTGCGATGCCTCTTGCGATGCCGATTCCTCGGTCGAGAAGCAACTGCATGTTCTCCTCGATAATGGCTTGAGTGTTATTCGCTTCCTTGGTGCCTACGGTAATGATGACGCTTGAGCGGTGTGGGACACTCACTTCTTCCTCCAGGACACTGAGCGCAACTTGATGTTCCGGAGTTCTCATCGACGGGACGGCCTCGTCCATGGAAAGCGTGATCATCTCGAATCGCAGGTCGGTGATCGCTTGATGCTCATTAAGGAAATCCATGGCCAAGATCACTTCGCGGGAACATTGGTGTAGCACTACGAAGGTCGCGAGATAGGTATGTCCCTTGACAGTAACTCGCGCTGTGCATCGTCCTGATGGCGTGATGAGGTAGCCCCCTGCGGTGCGAATTTGTGGGCCGTCCCAAGCGGTCGTTACTTTTCTCAGTTGCGCAGCGAATGGTCCGCTCATCACCGAATAATCGGCTCCTGTGTCGACTAGAGCGGTGACTTTCCGGCCGTCGATAACCACTTCCAAGTCGGATGTCCTGGCTCTGGCGTTGCACGTCGTCTTTGGCGTCGGGTCACGGCTTCGTCGGATATGTGAATTGTGGGTGGGACGTATGGTCGAAGCCTTTCCTGATGGCGGCATCGTTTTGAAGGTAGCTCGCGTCGTTGTCGAGGTTGTCATTGTATGCCGCGTCGGCATACTGGGTGCGACTTCTTCATATGGCGTGGTCGCTGCAGGATCTTCGTCGTTTCCTCGGCAAGCAACCTTACCTCCACAGGTTGCTTTGTTTAGTTTCCCCTACGTGGGCTAGGGGACCTTCCTCGGAGAGCCGCGGCGTAGCTGCGGCCCGGTGCTGCAAAACGTGAGGAGGACGGCGACGGCGAGCGTGAAAGACGGCTTGACGACACGTACTCCCCTCTGTGCAGGTAGTCGTCGATTTGCCGTGGTCGCTGGCCGGGGAATGGTCGTGGGGCGTCGATGGCGAAACCACGCAGGCCGATGAGTCTGTACGCGCAGTGGCGAAGTACATGACCGGCTTCGCCGCAATGGAAGCACAGAGGGCGGTTGTTTAAAGTCCTCCAAGCGTCGCACTTCCTGGGGCTTGGGCGTCGTTCGTAGGTTGGGCGGGCGGGGGCAGGGGTAGGAGTTCGGGAACAGATGGTTCGCGTCTAACAGGCGGATTTCGGCTCTCGCGTTTGGGCTGAAGACTGCGTAGTGCAGCAGCGTAGGTTAAGGTTGGAGCTTCAGCTGGAGGCGCAGATGACGGGGTGCCAAGCGCATGCTGCACTTGTTCTTGTACGATTTCCTCAAGGGTAGCTACTTGAGGCTGGTTGGAGATAGTAGCAGGCGACGCAGCTCTTCCCGTACAATTTCGTGAATAACATCCCGCAGGCTGCCTCCGAATGCTGTGCCATCGGAGAGGGCAGTCGAGGTAACTTGGGGCTGTCGAGGAAAATGACGGGCTCGTGCTTCCAAGGTTGTCTCTATGGCGGCTGCTTCACTGGTGAATTCCGCGACCGTCTTCGGTGGGTTGCGGGTCAGACGGCCGAAAAGGGCCTCTTTAGCGCCTCACATCAAAAGCTCCACGTTCTTCTCCTCTGTCTTGTACGGATCGACTCGTCGAAAAAGGCGCCTCATCTCTTCTACATATGCGGTTACTGACTCTTTCGGGTGTTGGATGCGTGACTGTAGAAGCAGCTGAGCTCTTTCCTTCCTGATGATGCTCGTGAAAGCCTTCAGGAACTCCCGTTTGAATAATTCCCACGTCGCCAGAGAATCTTCGTTGTTCTCGAACAAAGTTCTCGCTGCTCCTTCCAAGGCAAAGGAAACGCGTCTCATTTTCGTCTGGTCGTCCCAACTGTTGATCACGTCGACACGCTCAAACTGCTCCAGCACTTCCTCGAGATCCCCGCCCGGTGAAGCGTTGAACGTGGGCGGCAGACGGGGCTGATGTAAAATAATGGGGGTTGGTGTCGTAGCCATGGCTGAAGTTGAAATTTGGGGGTCCTTCTTTGCTCGCGTGCGGTCCGGTAGCAGTCCGAAATCTGGTGGACACCTCTGGAGACGACGGCTGCTTCGCCCTTCGCCTGCGGGGGGGACGGCTTCTGCGGCTTTCGCGTGATCTTCTTCGAGACGGCTCGGGCTGCTCTGACGGCTCCCAGGGGGTGAGGGTGACAGGGACATCCGATAGCACCTCCACCAGATGTCACGTAGTGGTGACTGCAGTCCGCCGAACAGGAAAACAAAGACGGTGTCTTCGAAACGCAACGCTTTATTCGGGCTGACTTGCGCCCGCAAAGAACTGAATCACTCGGCGGCGGCGTAGCAGCAAGCGTGCTCGGCGGTCGTCGAACAGAATTCCCGCCGCTGTCGGCCGAGCTCTTTTTAAAGCTGATAGCGAATCTTCGAGAAAAGCTTGGGAAGTTACTAGAACATTTTGGCACAAAGTAGAATCGGCTCCGCCTGGATACGATCAATGGAGATAATTCTAGGCGCGTCTTGCGTCACAAACGAAGCGATAAAGCGGCGTGCCGGCAGCGTGGAAGCTTGAACAAATAAACAGAACAAACAAACGCTACAAAGATTCGCGGCAATATGCTCTAAACTAATGAAACATATTATTTATTCGCAGATAGTCAAATTCCTTGTCGCCGTAATATTCTTCCATACTAACCAGCATGGCGTTTTGAAAGGACGTTCATGTGGCTCCCAATTGGCTCTCTTTATTAATGACCTAAGCTCCACCCTTGGCCTAAATGCTCCTACTGACACTCTCTTCCTTGATTTCGAAATAGCTTTCGATAAAGTACCGCAATAAAATACTGCTAATAAAGATATGGTGTCTAAATCTTAATCTGTTCGTATTGGGACGGTATTGAAGAAGCATAGCTTGTTGGTCTAGTTGGTCTACGTGCTATTGGAATGGCTTCGTAACTTTTTGACTAACAAAGGGAAATTTGTCTATCCTAGCAATCATTCTTCTCCACGTAGCCCGGTCATTTCAGGCGTTCCCCAAGGTACTGTCCCAGGACCTTTCCTTTTCTTCATATATAGAAGTTTAGCGGATCTGGCTAGTTGGTGCAGATTTGACATTTTCAGAAGCGCTAAAGCAACAAGGACGCAGAGGGAACAGACAGGGACGAGCGCTACTTCCAACTGTTTATTTCGTAAAACCGCAAGTGCTTTAAACAGTTCTCGAACGCTTTTATGAAACGGCAGTAAACTGCACGTGCGAGATTACACAGTATAGCTACCGAGACTAACAGAACCAAGGAGATATGTGCACGATTAAGTTGATACCCTGAGGAAGGCAAGTTCTTTTTTTGACCTTGAAATAGACGGTGAGCTTACACAAGTGCTACCCAGTGATGCTGTGTTCTGTGCTTCTATAATCTCTCGGGTTAGTTGATCACGACTACGTCCGATGATGTGGCACTGATTTAACAATGGAGCACAATTGCCGCACTTACTGCAGTGAATGGCTAGGTTGCTTCCGCAGGAATTTTTAACATTGTTGTTGTGCTGGCGTAGCCGGTCATTGAGACAACAGCCCGTTTGCCCAACATACTTTTTGACACAAGATAGAGGGATGCAGTACACAACACAGTCTACACAGTCCACGTACGCTGTTTGGTGTTTGATACCACATAATTGTTTCACAGAAGATTAGGGTTTCGTCAGCTTGCAGAGCTTGTTTAGCTTGTTAGGGGCCGTGAATGCAACTCTAGCATCTGCTTTTTGCGCTACCTTTTTAAGGTTGTGTAAAACAGTGTGCACGTAAGGGAGCACAGCAACCTTTTTTCTCTCACTAGACTTATTCGATTTCGTCACGACCGTTCAGGTTCCTAAGGACGCGTTCTGCTACCGAGATCTGAAGTGGAACCGGGTAGCCAGCGGCGGATAACCGGTTCACTTGTTTATGAAAACTACTTGTGGCAAAAAGTATGTTGGGCAAACGGGCTGTTGTCTCAATGACCGGCTACGCCAGCACAAAAACAATGTTAAAAATTCCTGCGGAAGAATCCTAGCCATTCACTGCAGTAAGTGCCGCAATTGTGCTCCATTGTTAAATCAGTGCCACATCATCGGACGTAGTCGTGATCAACTAACCCGAGAGATTATAGAAGCACAGAACACAGCATCACTGGGTAGCACTTGTGTAAGCTCACCGTCTATTTCATTGTCGAAAAAAGAACTTGCCTTCCTCAGGGTATCAACGTAATCGTGCACTTATCTCCTTGTTTCTGTTAGTCTCGGTAGCTATACTGCGTAATCTCGCACGTGCAGTTTACTGCCGTGTCATAAAAGCGTTCTAGAACTGTTTAAAGCACTTGCGGTTGTACGAAATAAACAGTTGGAAGTAGCGCTCGTCGCTGTCTGTTCCCTCTGCGTCCTTGTTGTTTTAGCGCTTCTGAAAATGTCCTCATATATATTAACGACCTTCCTTCCAGTATTTCCTCTACCATCCGCTTATTTACTGACGATTGTGTAATTTACCGCCTAATCACTAACAATACTGATGATTGCATTCTTCAACAAGATCTTAACCGAATCCAAACTTCGTGCAAACGTTGGTTAATGTCTCAATATTTCCAAAACATGTTTCATTTCGTTACATCGTCGGCAGATGCATACTCCTTCTAAATACAATTTTTTCTGTTCAGAAGTGTCCTCCGTGTCTTCCTGTAAGTACTTTTTATTACTGTAACGCAAAACCTAACATGGTCATCTCATATCATGAACATCGCTAACGAGGCTAATCGTACCCTTGGTTTCATACGGCGCAATCTACGATTTGCCACCCCATCCATGAAATCATTAGCATACATAACTTTTGTTCGTCCTAAACTAGAATATGCTTCAGCAATATGGGATCCTCACCAGTCTAACCCCTCTTTAACCTTAGAAAAGACAAAATCGGGCTATCCGCTTCATTTATTCTGATTATTCATACTACACTAGTGTGTCTGCATTAAAATCTAGAGCTAACTTACCCAGCCTTGAAACGCGACGAAAAATCTTTCGATTGTGCTTCTTTCATATGTGTTGTCATTAATCTTTAGGAGAATCAGTCATATCACTTGCTTATCGCCTTTCAAGCCGTATTAATCACCATAAGGCCGTCTACGCCCCCATCGCAAGAACTACCGATCATTCTCGATCTTTTTTCGTCACGTCATCCAGAGACTGGAATGATCTACCACGGACGCCATGCATCACATAAACAGCATCCGTTTTAAGAACGCTATCAAGACCATTGTTGTCTAACTGCCGCGCCCATCCCTCATGTAATGCCTCATACCAGGGGTCTTTGAGGTATTAAATAAAAAAAAATGGGATGAGTTTTGAAGTGCAGCCCTTAGCCCAAGTGAGTATCCTCCAGCCTCGACCTATACTTCCGAGTAGTACTACCGAACAGCCACCTCCCAACTACACCCTCAAGCTAGGGGGCTCTCCACCCACCCACCGCCGCCCTGGATCTAACGCAACACTTCACCACGGCAATCTTAATCCTGTGGAAGTGCCATACAGCACCCATCCGCGCAACTCAACCCTGCAGCGGCGCCCCCTCTACCAACCGTCCTACCTCCACACCCACAAGGCCCACGCCTATTAGCAGTCCACGTAGAAGCAGAAAGAGAAAGGGGATGAGCAGATTGAATTCAAAGATTCAACGGGAAACACAGCTGCCCTCCAGACCCACCAGCCACCTCCTCACTTCCCACTTCCCTTGCAAGGAGCATGCACACCCACACACTGGCACCTTCGACTCACCTCCGGCCACCTTGACCCTCCATATTGTCACGTGCTTCCACAGAACCTCGATGGAAGAAGCAGAAGATGAAGGACATGTTGAGGATTTTGCGGGGTCGCAGGCTTCTAGTTCCAGACTGCCCGTGCCGGGCGTGCTCCCCGAGCACGCGCTGTCCATCTTTACTTTTTTCTAGCGCGCGCTGTAACGCCGATCTCAGCGCCGGCGCTTTATAGCGTCGCCGGGCGCTATAGGGCCCCCCGCCTAGACAGAACGGCGAAATTTGCGCGCCGACGGGTCAGAGATGTAGTAGCCAGAGATGGAGAGTGCGGTAAGTTCATGTAAGGTGCCGTGAAGAGCCGTCGGGTGGAGTGCGCGGGCTCAGGTGGACGAGCCTGGCTGCTTCGCAACGGGCGAATGATGCTGGGTGCCGAGTTGATAAAGGACATGGGGGCAGAGAAGGCCATGGTCGCGCCGTTACCGACTGTAGTGCTGCCCGCGGACACAAGTGTCGTCGGTGTTGGAACGTTGGAGCCGGTGTCGGTGGGAATCTGACGCGCCGAGTACGTCGTCACACGCGCTGGAGTGGGCGAAACGGCTCCGTGGACTGACAGCAGCGGCGCTGCGACAGCAGCAGCTGTAACAGTATTTGGCACAGGTGTGACCGTCGAGACAACGGTGAGAGCCGTGACGATGGCGGAGGAAGTTTCAGGGCTCATTGTCAGGTGCTTGGGTGAAGCGGGATCGACAGTCCGGAGCGGTTGGCCAGGGATGATGCGTGTGTGAGCATGGTCGGCGGTAGGTGGCTGCAAAACGGTTGTTGCAGTGACATGCCATGCAGCTGAGACTGCTACATCAGATGGCTGGCTGGGAGCAAAAGACAAAGCTTTTGGATGGACAACTGCCGCAGTACTCGGTGTGGGTAGCTGGATCATTCGCTGCTGAAGGTGGCTCAAGCCAGGCACCAAAACAGACGCTTGCTGCGACAGTGTCGAGCTGCCAGGGTCAGACTCCGAGAAGCGGTTGACAGTACTGAGGGCTTGGGGTGGGGCCTCTTGGGCAGGCGGTGTGGCCGCCGGGGTAGTGGGGCTGGTATGTGGCATATGCTGCGGTGGCGGCAAACTCACTTGGCCTTTAGCACGATCGCTCAGGTCAGTGACTGACGACTTTAGCGGAATGAGCGATGAGGCGGCAGGTGAGCGTTCGGCTGGCAGCGATGCTACGCAGTAGGGTACAGACGTTGGCGGAGTGGGGCACTCGTCGAGGAAGAGCTCGACTGACGGCGGCACTATTGCAGATAAGAGAAGCTCACCGGGCTGTGCCGTAGATGCTGTATCGTCCGTATGGGAGGCGGTATGGCCTGAGGCGCTGAACAGGGGGGCGCGAGGCGCATCTGTCGCCGAGTTCGCTGACGTGGCAAACCGCGGTGGGCCAGGCACCTCACCGAGCTGCTGAGGGAATGAATGCGGACTTGGGGCCGTGGAGTCGCCGCACAGTGCTGCTAGCGTAACCGGGGTAGCAGGATGTGCTGCCGGAAGCGACGCGGCAGCGTCTGGTGCGATCGGTGATAAAGAAGCCGGGCCGGAGACGCTGGACTGGAGTGGCGGCGAGGCGGCGAGGGGCTGCTGAGGCGGGCCGCGTGGTGATGAAGGCTGCGTGGGCGCGAACGAGGCCGGTGCAGGGCCAGAGGCTGGCGACGGCGAAAACGGGTCCGCGAAAACGCCTCCTGTTGGGCGAACGACCCGCCGACGCCTGCAGGCCGAAACGCCGGGAGCGGCGGGTCGAAATTTGGGTGCTGCCAGTACGCCATGCTAGGACGCCGCTGGGATAGAAGGGACGGTTCGCCGGGTCACCACTGTTTAGGATTTTGCGGGGTCGCGGCGGAGCACCAGAGAGAGTCGACCAGCGTGGCAGGCTTCTAGTTCCATACTGCTTGTGCCGGGCATGCGCCCCGAGCACGCGCTGTCCATCTTTATTTTTTTCTAGCGCGCGCTGTAACGTCGATCTCAGCGCCGGCGCTTTATAGCGTCGCCAGGCGCTATAGACTCACCAGCAGAGAGAAAGGAAGAGAAAGAGCTGAAGGACGCTGGTAGGCGTCCTGCTTCCATCCTGCTTCGACCGATCCCCTCTGTGAATAAACCCCCGTGCGTGCTAAGCGCGTAACAGTTTGGTGGAGGTGCCGGGTGTCGACCACGGAGCATTCCATCTACCGAAGGAGCCATAGACTCGCAGGCTTCCCACTACTGCCATCGGACATGCCTGGAGACGACAATGGCGAGCAATCCGTGCTATCCACAGCGAACAACTGGCCGCATTATCGAGAGCCCCGCACATTCTTTGGAAAACCTGAAGAGGACGCTGACGAGTGGCTGAAACACTACGAGCGGGTGAGCAAATACAATCGCTGGAACGCTGCTACTAAACTGGCTAACGTGGTGTTTTTCTTGCCGCCACTGCCCTTGACTGGTTCGACAATCATGAGGATACACTGAGTTCATGGGCTACCTTTACGACCGAGATCAAGAAAAATTTTGGGGATGAATCGGCAAAGGAGAAGCGTGGGGAACAGACATTGCTTCACTGCGCGCAAGTACCCAGAGAAACTTGCACGGCATACATCGAAGCCATCTTAAAGTTATGCAAGCTAGTTAACTCCAGTATGCTTGAAGAAGACAAAGTCGGCCACCTTCTCAAAAGGAATTGCGGAAGATGTTTACAATTTCCTGATTAGCAAAGAGAGCCTGAGCACCACCGCTGACGTTATAAAACATTGCAGAACATTTGAAGCTCTTAAGCTGACGTCGAATCACCCCTAAATTCGGAAGATTGGCCAATGTCACCTCTATAGCCAGTGTTGAAGCCTGTGCTCCAAATTCTATGGCTGATATGATTCGAGAGATTGTGCGCGAGGAATTGTCCAGATCCCGGCACACCTTCTACCGCACAGAATATCTGCGGCACAGTTCTGCACCGGAGGAAGATGTTGCCGCCCTGTCGACTCCGTGGGCTCAACCTAACGGCACTTTGCCCATGGACGATCGGAACATTGCCCAACGTTATGGCCACCAGCCGACGGAATGGAGGCCCACCTACCCAGAAGACGTGGTTCGTCAGCAGCGAGATCCTGGCTCCAGCCAACGTCGCGACTTTGTTCGCCAGGACTCTTATGGCGGTCGCTGGCGCTCTCAACCTTTGTGCTACCGGTGTGGCATTGCAGGGCATACCGCTAGATATTGCCGCCGTCGTTTCCCGACTTCTCAAGACTGCCAACCCCCGGCGCATACTTACGGACAACTGCACACCGCGCAGCAGCGATCCCCAACGTCCTCTTGGGACCCGTACCGTCCGAGCAATTTGCGGAGTTCATCACCTGCATCTGACCGCAGTGTGACGCCGCCACCTCAGCGCCAACGGCGGTCACCTTCTCCTTGACGTCGTGCATCACCTCCGCCTCCGGGAAACTAGGAGGCGCGGCCGATAGAGCTGAGGCCGCCGGCGAGTCGATGACGTCCAATATACCTCTGCCCGTGTTTATGTTGAAGAACAAACTGGAAGTGTTTATTGATGGTGTGAAAACAATGGCTCTTGTGGACACGGGTGCTACCGTATCCGTTATGAGTTTGAGGTTTAAGAACCGTTTAGGTAGGAAAGTGATGTTTAGTGGTGACCGTGCAGCGTTATTCCGTGGTGTCGGTGGTGAACCTTTTGTTCCACTTGGTGTGTGTGCTTCGGGTGTTGTTATCGGTGGTCTAACGTTTAGAAGAGAATTCGCAGTGCTACCACGGTCAACGCATGATGTGATTCTTGGGATTGATTTTCTGCAAGAGTGGTGCAACTTTAGACTGTCGTACGGGAGAAATTGCTTTGAATTCTTCACTATAGTGAAGAATTCAGCTCTTGTGGATAACTCGACACCAGATTTTGGAGCATTTGCGGTGGAAGAAGACACTATTGTACCAGCTTTCTCCGCAGCATTCGTGCGGGTTTCCTCTATTCACAATGAGTGCGAATCTTTTGAAGCTGTAGTAGAGCCTACGACACTCGCCTGCTCTAAGAAGAGTATCGTCGTGCCTCGTTGCGTCGTTCCCGTGGAGAGAGGCCGTACCGAGCTGTGGACAGTGAACCACTCTGAACAGCCAGCTGTGTTACCCCGGGGCCTCAAACTCGCCCGTTTCGAGGAAGGTGTGTCAGGTTCCGTCGCGGCGTTAACCAACTCAGTCAGTGAGCAGCACGTGAAAAGAGATATGGAGACCCAAGTTAAGGCTATGATTAATCAGGCTCTTCCCACAACCGAGCGTCGCACTCTAGTGGAACTTCTTCTGAAGCACGTGTTCCTGTTCGACTTTGCCGAATACGATTCAAAACCACCGCCTACCAGTCGTATTTATCACACGATGAACACCGGCTCCGCACCTCCTATACGCCAGAAGCCCTATCGAGTCTCAGCCACTGAACGTAAGTTAATAGATGACCAAGTTCAAGAGATGCTAAATCGAGGCATAATTCGAGAGTCTTCCGGTCCTTGGGCAGCTGCAGTTATCCTTGTTAAGAAAAAAGATGGTACATGGAGGTTCTGTGTTGACTACCGTCGCTTAAATACGGCCACGAAGAAGGACGTCTAACCGCTTCCACGTATAGATGACGCAATTTGTTGTCTGCACTCCGCTTCATACTTTTCTTCTATTGATTTGAGATCCGGCTACTGGCAAATCCCCATGCACGCTGCAGATAGGGAAAAACGGCATTCATAACACCAGACGGACTTTACGAGTTTAACTTTATGCCTTTCGGATTATGTAATGCACCTGCAACATTCGAGCGGTTCATGGATGAAATCCTGCGTGGTCTCTAGTGGCAAATTTGTTCATGTTATTTGGACGACGTTGTAATTTTTGGCAAAACGTTTAGTGAGCACAACAGCCGTCTGGATATTGTGCTTGATTGCATGGAACGAGCTGGCCTTATCCTCAATTCCAAGAAATATCATTTTGGGAACCGTGAAACAATTGTTCTTGGTAATTTAGTTGATAAAGAAGGTGTTCGACCAGATCCAAAGAAAATTGAAGCTGTCAGAAGTTTTACGGTGCCTCACTGAGTGAAAGAGCTGCAGAGTTTTTTAGGGCTCTGCTCGTACTTTCGCCGCTTTATAGCTTGGTTTGCGGACATCGCTTACCCACTCACGTGTTTGCTGCATAAAGATGCACCGTTCAATTGGACCAGCGAATGTGACGCAGCTTTCCGGCACCTGAAGTTTCTTTTGACCTCGGGCCCCATCCTACGCCACGTCTGCCCATCTGCACCTATTGAAGTGCACACTGATGCAAGTGGTATCGGTATCGGCGCTGTACTTATACAACGCCATGGTCACGATCAGCACGTGGTAGCATGTGCCAGCCGTTCGTTGAGTAAGAGCGAAAGAAATTACACGGTTACTGAGCAAGAATGTCTCGCCATTGTTTTCGCTGTACAGCGCTTCCGCTCCAACTGTACGGGAATGCTTTCAGCGTCGTGACTGACTACCACTCGCTTTGCTGGCTAGTGAGTCTTCGTGACCCCTGTGGCCGGCTTGCTCGATGGGCTTTGCGCCTACAAGAATTTAATTTCACTGTGGTGCATAAAAGCGGCCGTAAACACTCAGATGCCGATTGTCTTTCCCGTTGGCCGCTTCAAACGACTGATGGCGACGCAGACAACTTTGATGAATTCTTGGCGTGACTTTCACAAGCCTTCCCCGATCTTCAAGTTTTCCGAACTGAGCAACGCAAAGACCAAACATTAACCTCTTTGTTTGATGCCGCTCAAGATTCTGTAAAGAATACTTTTTGCATTCGCAACGGTTTGCTTTATAAGAAGAATTTCGCTTCTGGAGGAGCACACATGCTTCTTGTCGTACCCGAAAGCCTACGTATCACAGTTCTTGAAATGATGCACGACGACGCCACGTCTGGGCACTTGGGAGTGACACGCACACTCCACCGCACACAACAACGATTTTACTGGCCTAACATGCGTTCAACCACCCAGCAGTATGTAGCCAACTGTGTGCAATGGCAGCGCTTTAAGCTGCCTACTTCCAGTCCACCGGGCAAACTGCGGCCAATCACACCTCCAACAGCCCCGTTTGAGCAAGTTGGCATTGACCTCCATTGACCTCCTTGGCATTGACCTCCTTGGCATTGACCTCCTAGGAAATCGATGGATTCTTGTGTGCGTAGACCACTTAACCCGTTACTGTGAGAGCCGCGATACGAGCTGCTACTGCGTCTGAAGTATCTAACTTCTTACTTCGATTCGTCATTCTTCGGCACTGCACTCCTGCAGTGCTCATTAGCGACCGTGGACGCCAATTTACAGCGGACGTTGTTGAAGAACTTCTCCGCCTCAGCCGCTGAAGTTTTCGCCACTCCACGCCATATCATCCCCAAACGAACGGTGTGGTAGAACGCACTAATCGGACGCTCACCACCATGTTTACTATGTAGTCGTTGCAGATCATAAGGACTGGGATGGCTACCTCCCGTTCATTACTCATGCATACAACACAGCGCAACATGAGACAACTGCCTACAGCTCCTTTTACCTGCTCTATGCTCGCTCGCCTCACTGCGGCCTTGACACCACGCTACCATTTTTCATCCACGATGAACCTTTTCTTGCGACCACACTCTGCAGAGCTGAAGAAGCTCGCCAGCTAGCCCGCGTTCGAATTTTATCTTCGCAAGAGCGTTCCAAGAACCGCTACGACGTCCAACACCAAGAAGTTTCTTATGTTCCTGGTGACATTGTGTGGTTGTGGACCCCTCTACGCAAGCGTGGTTCGTGTCAGAAGCTGCTATCCCACTACACGGAACCGTTTGTTGTGTTGGAGTGCATAAGTGACGTTAATTACGTTATATCACGACTAACTGCTAGTGGTCGACGGTCACGCCAGTCTCAGGTGGTGCATGTAGCACGCCTCAAGCGATTCCATCCCAGACGGTCTATTTAATTCGCCCGACGGGCTTCGTCTGCGAGGAGGGAAATGTCACGTGCTTCCACAGAACCTCGACGGAAGAAGCAGAAGATGAAGGACTCACCAGCAGAGAGAAAGGAAGAGAAAGAGCCGAAGGACGCTGGTAGGCGTCCTGCTTCCTGCTTCCATCCTGCTTCTACCGATCCCCTCTGTGAATAAACCCCCGTGCGTGCTAAGCGCGTAACAATATAAATTCTCTCGTGTGTGTGAAGCCGGGGCACAGAGTAAAAGCATCAAACTGATCACTGAGGGTAAATCCACTGCTTTCGCATGATTGTGTCATGAGATGTCTGACCATTTTCTATTTTTTTCTATTGCTTTCTTTCATGTCAGTATTTAAAATTTCAAAAACGCCACTGTACGTGGCTTTGTCGCTGTACAAGTTCTAGGCATTACGCGCACCATTCGAAAAACATACCGCTGTGGAGCATGCGCAGCAACGCCCGCCACTCCACATTACTCCGTAACACAGGTTGAACTGGAACGTCACCGTCAATTTATTACCTTGGTTGCCGGTCTCGCTGCTGCCCCCTACTACATTACGGGCAGTAGGCAGATGGTCACGTGACCTTTGTGGTGCAATGCATCTCCTGACGAACACCAGCTTACATACTCAATTTCTGCTATGTATTTTTAGCACTGTGCGTTAAGTACGTCATGAAAAAAAATTTTTTGTCGTCATCGCCGCATTTCTTGCTCTATTTACTTTGCTAGTTGTTCGTCGTGTTTGTCTTCTGTTCCTGTTCATCTTGTGTGCGTTGCGCTTCCTACTGTGATGGTCCTTTACCAACACACCCATGCAGTCCTTTTCCTGTGGTCATCCTCAATAGTCGCGAAAAAAGCGATACCAGATTCTACACGATGAAGTGCTCGCGCCTGGCTCAAGCTATTCTTTAGCTCATGCGATCGGCATGGCCCAGGCGCTTAGGCAAGCGCCTCATGTGACATAGGAGACACGCGGGCGATCATATAGCCCCCTTCCAAGGTGCACAGCCCAAAGGGTTGGCTCCTAAGCTGTTTAGCGGGGCTCCCTCTCATATCTAGCAGTCCATAGCTTGGCATCCATTCCTCTTTCGAGTGGTTACGATCGATGAGGGTGCATAACGAGGCACGCAGCAGGCCTCACTGGCAAACCTTTCGGCTGTATACTTCTGTTATGTGGTGTACGTAAAAACAATGCTCGTGCTTGTAGCGTCGTAAAGAAACCACGTGTAGGTACCGGAAAACGCTTCGTACTGTCGCTAGGCTGCGTATTACGTGGCTTCGAAGCTTCCATACTAGATTAGTGTGACTATGAAGTGCAACTACTAAGACGCTCCTTTTCTGCAAAGTTCCCAGTGCTCCCAGAGGTGAAGAGATGCCTTCATTCCCACCTTGATGGCGGGCCTGCTGTTTTCATTTGGCATTCGGCTTTTTTATTCTCATTCGGCAGCTAGTTATTCTCTCCTCTGAAAAAATGTTAAACTTCATGCGCTTATAGCTCAATTGAAGTGTTGTTGACTGACAGGACGTCACCTAACCATTTTTTTTACTACAGCAGGATCTCAGAGACAATTGCATGAATGAATGAAGTACGTGAATGAGTAGGGTTTTTTTTTCGCGGATTCCGAGTGTTCCATGTTTGGAAGCATGGAAGCACCAAGCAGTGAGTATTGCTATACTAGCTGGACGGCAAAAGCATACTGGCGAAGTATGGTAGCATATTTCCTCTCACCGTTCTGGTCTTTTGTTTCCATTAGCATAAAAAATTCCGGTTTCACGTTTCAGCAAGATTACTCAGGCAGGCACATACTAGAAAAAAGGAGATAAGGCTACCTGTGATTTCCAAACTGAGTTTTTCTTTTCGTTCCCCCAAAATTACAACAATTACAGAAAAATCGGAACGAATTCTATGAACGCCGTTAACCCGAAGCAGCAGAGCCCTGTCACATACTGGAAACTTAAAGAAAATAAACTGCTCACTCCTGGAACACCACATTGGTGATGCAACTCTTGGAGCCTGTGGAAAACATTCCCGAACACTGTGCCATGCCATTGTACTATCAGCAACGAATGAAACGCGAACAAGACAACCGAGGCGTCAACACACGCCGAAAATATATATATATTAGCTCCTGGAGAGGAAACACAATCGAGATTGATTAACACTTCTGAAGAAGAGCCTTAGCGCATTCCAAGGTAAAATAATCCGAGCGAGTATTGAGCTTCCTCTAAACAGGATCTTCGTATTTTGCTGCCCATGGCTGAATTGTCCTCTTCGCGTTTCATTTCTTGCTGATAATACGTTAGATAACTGAAGATGATGGAAAGTATGGCTGAGCTCTCCACTGGGACGTCTCTCGCAGCCAATACACATCTCTCGGACATTAAAACTCGAATGACATCACCTCTCTTCACAAGTAAGCAAAAGGAGAGACGGCAAAAGGAAAGTTTGTTCTCGACCTACGCAATGATTACCGACGCATAGTTTTGTTGCATGCTCTCTTTCCCAGACTAGATATTTGAGCATCGCGAACAGATGTGTGTAGTCGTTCTAGTGCCCTCACCGCCTGGCAATTCGCAAAATTTACAAATGAACTTGCATGTGCACGTGATGGCCCACTTATAGCGCAGATATTTTGCTTTGGTTGATATTCAGGCTTCGAGAGGAAACTTGAATTTTTGCGCTGTAAGGTTCCAGTATTATACATCGTTTAGGCGGCTATTTAAATAGGAAAACTTTGAACACCAGTCCAGGTGTCGCTGCCAAAATCAGGAGACTTTGAGGTGAAATGTAAAAAGGCATATCATGTGAAATTTGCCAGTCATATCGCACAGCCCAAGGACATTTTTCTACTTTTTTTAGGAAAGGAAAGGACGCTGTATCTGTCTCACATCTCGGTGGACACCTGAACCGCGCCGTAAGGGATGGGATACAGGAAGAAGTGACAGAAGAAAGGTAGAGGTGCCATAGTGGAGGGCTCCGGAAGAATTCCGACCACTTCGGAATCTTTAACGTGTACTTACATCGCAGAGCACATGGGTGCCTTTTGCGTTTCGTCTCTATCGAAACGCGACCACCGCGGCAGGGTTGAGACCTTTGCCTTCATTGAACTGCGGCTTCCGCGGCAGGGATTTGATACCCCTTCCTTGGATTAAGCGGTAGAACACCATACCCACGTAGCCCAAATGGAGATTTGTGAACCAACAGATCCTATGTTTTAAACACTGGACCTTTGATATTGTAACGGAAGATAGGGCGACAGCTCGCCATCCAGCAGAATACGGCAGCCAGTCAGCGCGACACACTTCAACGTCTTCCTTTTCAAGCGCCACCTGTCAACACCAGATGGCATTACTCCCTCTCCCCCTAAAAAAAAAGAGAAATATAGAAGCGGGGCTGGAGCACGAGCAATGGAAGGGGAAAAAACAACAGCACAAGCACAGAAAAATGTACAAGGGAGGTGGGCGAAAGCGTCCCACGCGACAGCTAGCGGAACATTCAGCGCACTGTCCATACGGGACCGCAGCTTCGCAGGGGGGCGCTGCGGACGCCAGTGAAAAGCGCCCTCTCCGGCAGACTCCGCACTTTTGACCGGGCAAACCGGTCATCCCTCCCATTGAATAGCTGCGCAAGCAGCGCGCTTTCTCCTGAAAAAAAAAGGCAGTTCTGCACGTACTTTGCACGTGTTGGCCATCCTGCAAATCTTTGTGCAGTCGCGAGCTTTCTCCCTCATGCTTGAACGCTGACGAGCTTCAGAGTATTAGCAAATTGTACAAAGGAGTTAGAAAGAAATGCGAACAGCACGGCGCCCACGCGCTGCGCAGTCGGAATTTATCTTCAATGCGCTTTTACCTCGGTAGTTACAAAAAGACTCTAGAGTGGTACATTATTGTATCACGGATGTCTCTAGCGTATTTGTGTCTCGAGCCAAGTATAAGAGTGACGAAAATCAACTCCAACAGCTGAGCGCGTAGGCACCGCTCTGTTCGCATTTCTTTCTGTCGCAGCAGTACGCTCAGAGATGTAGGTTCAAAGAAACAGTGGGCAGTGAATTTTTTTTTTCGCTGCGCAAACTTGAAAAAAGAACTGCTAGTGGATCAGGCCCACTCCGTGAAGTAGATCGTTGACGGAAAAGCCGGTACCGTAACGGCGAAATGTGTATCGCAAGTAAATGACGAGATCATTTAAGACGTGGATTTCTAGGTAAATACCATTTTTTTTGGCGCGGCCATTTTCGCAAGATACTTAATTTCGTTGGGCGGCTGAGCAGTTCGGTGCATGCAGGTTTGTAGGCCAAATAATAAGGGTTTTGTTACGTGTTTCGCTGAATAATAGTGGAAATAATTTTTGGCCGCCGCGGTGGCTCAGTGGCTATGGTGCTCGGCTGCTGGCCCGAAAGACGCGGGTTCGATCCCGGTCGCGGCGGCTGAATTTCTTTGGAGGAGAAATTCGAGGCACTTCAAAGCCAATGAAGATGACGATGATACCTACGTCTGTGCGCCAAACTATCAGGAAAGTGCAGTGTTAGAAAAGAACCGTGACTCGTTAGCAAGGGAGATCATTGAAGCTCACTTAATAGGTAGGCTCTCGGAAGAATTCATCAGTGCTTCATCTGTCGCGTTGTCAGAAAAAGAAAGACGATACCTTGATTGCGAATATTGACAAGTGCTTGCTCACTGATTATATTGTGTCCTCGCGCATGTGATTTGCTTGGTGGCACGTGACTGGTATACTAGTATGTCAGTCACGCATGTAAGTGTGGACTGCATTCTTTCTGGCCGCCAGGGAGGTATTTATACCTGCTGGCATCCAATAAACTTTAGTTGTGAGTCAGCGCTGTCTGGTGTCCCTTCTTCATCTCTGTCCTGTCATTTGCGCTGTAGTTATGGATCATCGAAAACACCAACTCGCCCAACAAATGCTTTTGTCGAAATTCGAGGCCCGTGTACTGTGCGATGTCAGTGCACGTTAAAGAACCCCAGGTGGTCGAAATTTCCGGAGCCCTCCACTACGGCGTCTCTCATAGCCTTAGTCGCTTTGGAACGTTAAACCCCATGAACCAACCAACCAAATAATTTTTATTTTAACTTAAAATAAAGTGGCCTTAAGGCGACACGCGAGGCTGAAGAGAAAAGCGAAAACAAGCACGAAATGCGCCTACCAGTTGCTTGCTATATACGGCTAAGAGAAAAAATGCTCCTGTTTGGTTAATCGCTACAATGGAGATAAGCGGTTGGTATATTTATTTTAATGCCGATTACAGCGCACGCGCATCCCCAAAACAATTTATTTGCAGAGCCATCGCTCATATGCAAGCGCTCATTCATGTGCAAGCAAACATTTTGATTATTTTTATTTTTAGAAATTTTTTACATGTAAAGCAACTTCGAAAATTGAGCCAGGCGTCACAAGTCGTAACATTGAGGCCATCACTGACCTTGCCTCCCACGCATCTGCATAACGCCGCTAGCTCTAGTTATAAAATGGCAAAAAAAAAAATGTTTTGTTACGCGAGCTTTACTAAACACTGCATGCTTAGTGAATTACAGCAAAAACTGCTCAGAAATAATATTACGCGTGCAACATACCAGACGTGTTTAGCAACAGGAAAAAGCTTACTTCACCCTGCCCACAGTAGTTATCGAGGCCTGCTGTTTCTCGTTCTCATCCATTTCATACCCAACAAGTCCGCACAAAGAGAGAGAGAAAACTTTATTGTCGGAAAAGAAGGGTTCCTGGACGCTTAGCAGAAGGGCCAGGTGGCCGTTAGCTGATAGCTGGCGGCGACCTCTTGGGCGCGCTCGATGGCTCCTGCCTGGACGGCGGAGTCCGAGCTGCGCAGCACTTCTTCACAGGCGTCTGGTGAGGGAGCTTCTATACGTGCTTTTTGAATAGGAAAGAGTGTACGAACGCATTTTTTTTTTCATATACTGGATTCCAGTATATGAAAAAAAAAATGCGTTCGTTCTTCCAGTAACTGGAAGATTTCACTATAGCAATCTCCCATCGATAGGCTTGCATTTTTTTTCCGTATTAACGTTTTTCCTATCGTCAACTGCTCGATACAAGCGATTAAAAATGTTTAAGATTTTGCTACATATAGAAAGTTGTTGTTTCTTGGGTTTTATGGCACATAGGCAATTGAGGCCATCATGCGCCAAGCTCGGGACATATAGAAAGGGTGGACCATTACCTTCAATATTTCCATTACTGTACGCTACAATTTTCCAATATTAATTGTTTTTTTCCCAAGAATGTAGGACATGTCCAGGAAATCTATGGAATTTCACGGGCAATCCTTGGCCGTTGATGTTCAGAGAACTATTGTGACAGCCCCTGACACAACAAGTTTCTCCACTCTTAGAACGTCGCGGAATTCCAGCCATGACTCACAGCGAGCGGCAACACCACTTTTGTGAGCCCGCGAACAGGACGGCGCGTGCTCACAATGAAAGAGAGAGTGCCAGCGGCGCAATCAGCACGCGCGTACCAGTCGACAGGCTGCTGCTCAGTGCGCTCCGCCGGCGACGTGCCCGGACAGAAACGCCAAAATGACCGGCAGGGGAGAAGTGATGCTGGTGCAGTGGGAGCAAACTTCAGGTGCGCTTCCCTATTACCGCGTGAAGTACGGTTTCATGCGGAATACGTGCACAATCTCAGAGCGGGGTGGGCGACGCTGATGTTGCACAGTCCCGTCAGGAAGAACTTCGCAGGTCACTTCTGTGACACGGCGCAAAACTCTGTAAGGTCCAAAGTAAAGGCACTTCAGTTTTTCAGACAAGCCTGGGCGGCGTACCGGGTCCCCACCCAAACTGGGTCGCCAGGATGGTATTCGACGTGGCGATGACGGAGGTTATAGCGGCGCGCATCCGTGCTCTGCTGCCGCTGAATTTGAATGCGGGAAAGTTGACGGGCTTCCTCGGCGCGCTGAGCGAACTGCTCGGTGTCTGGCGTGAATGGGTGATCATCAGTGCAGCATGGAAGCATTGCATCCAGCATCGTCTGAAAGTCAGGTCCGTTGACCAGACGGAAACGTGTAAAGCGGGTGGTCTCCTGTTGTTGTGGGCGTATGTGACGTACGGGAGAATCTCGTCCCAGGTTTTGTGCTGCAGTCTGTGTACATTGCTCTCATGCCGGCGATCGTTCTGTTCTGTGAGCCCGTTCGTCTGTGGGTGATAGGCAGTGGTTTTGCGATGACTCGTGTGACTGACCCCGCACCTTCACCAAGATATGTAACGGAACATAGGGCGACAGGTCGCTAACCAGCAGAATTCGGCAGCCAGCCAGCGCGAGGCACTTCAACGTCTTCCTTTTCAAGCGCCATCTTAGAACACCAGGTGGCAATATTTTTCAAAAAGTATTATAACCTGCAGCCTTTATGAAAGTTTGAAGTCCAAGGCGTTTTGCTTCCGGCCGTTCTGTGTGAGTTGCTGTGCATCACCAGTGTTCCAAATTTTAAGGCGGAAGCCTTTAATGCCTCATCGTTGTAAGCAGCAGTTGTCGACAGAAAATGTCACGCTTTTCAATTGGTCGAAACGGTCGTTACGTCACAGTGCGCGAATTTCAAACGGGTCCAGTAGTACTTTCGCTAGTAACCATGCAACCAATTAAAGGGATCGTATAGTGATGCTCCAAGTGGGAATGAGTTTATTTAATTGCTTAATCACCCAATTACCCCAATTAACCGTTCTAATCAGGCCAGATAAATAAATAAAACCGAGTAGGAGATGGGTCAAGTTCGGAAATCGAACCCCGTTCTCCGGAGTGCGAGACGAGCATGCTTGCTAACCACTCCGCCATGCCAGCTCGATGGTTTGGAATGAACAAAGGCGCGTCTGGTGAATACGGTGTCTTCGTTCACTCCCATCTTCCTCCCTTCCCGTTACAGCGAGGTTCAGGGGTCCACCAAGGTATGCGAGACAGATACATTTCCTTTGCTTTTCCTCAAAAACCAATTTACCGAGGAGCAAGGCGTAGAACCGAATGGGTGATGACGTTCAGTGAACTACCTGGCAGCGTTGCAAGACGCTGTCACGTTTCACTTTTAGAGGCGAAGCTTAACATCTTAACCACACATCAGTGACACAAGCAGCAACACCGCGCTTAAGGCTTTCGCCTCAGCGCAGTTTAGGTCAACAAAGTGCCCCCCCCTCAATTTTTTTCAACGTGAAATCAGGAACCCTTGCCCTCACACTTCCAAAAGTCACAGCTTCTCCGGAAGCTATAAGAGCTGCCTGCAGGATTTAGAACCAAACTGCTTGCTCTTCTTCCCACTTACAACGGCTGGCTGTGCATTTGTTCAAGAAATGTTTTCTGCCACTAACTTACTTTTGCAGCCAAGGTGACACACAATAGTTCTTATAATACGTGATAATAAAGTAGGAGATTAGGAGGCCGTAAACTAATCTGAGGATAAGGACGTATTTTGTTTTCGTGTTATAAGGTAGTAACAAGGGAGTAAGAAGTGAGGAATTGTTCACCGGCACCCAACCAAGCACTGCCATATGGCTACAAAGAAAGAAAGAAAGTAAAAAAGAGAGAGATAGAGAGAAAGAAAAAAAGAAAGAAAGAAAGAAAGAAAGAAAGAAGGACAGAAAGAAAGGAAGAGAGAAAGAAAGAAAGGAAGAAAGAAAGATGCCAATGGGTAAATACTCCCTTACTACAAATCTACTCCCCGCAGGGGGGCGTATGCACCATGCAGACGTTGGTGAGTGGCGACACCACGGGGTATCCCGAGCATCCGCAGGGACATCCCCGCAGGGGGATGATGGTGAGCAATGCGTCACCACGGACCCGAGCATCCACGCTTAGCCGTGCGTGGCATCGCCGTGTCCGGGGAAAAGGGGATCCTGGTGGTTGAACCGATGCCGAGCGTTTGGAGCCCTAAGGCCCCTCGGCGGAGGCAACACACCACTTTGGCCCCAGCTTCCTGTAGACGACACCTCCGGCCTGACCCGACCGGGGGAAATCGGCAGTCGCCTTTTCCTATCCTCCCCTCAATCTTTAACTTTCCTATCTCTTTCTTACAACTCTCCTGTCTCCTCCTCTTTTCCTCGTTTTTTTTTCCTTTTCACAGAGGGCTAGGGTTAACCTTGTGTGGCCAACTACCCTGAGTTGCGTCATATTTGGTTATAATTGAGGTGTACAGCTGGCGTGGGCAGGGCTTGCTTGCAAGTTCCTGTCCTGTCCCCTTGTTGGGCTCCATGGTGGGTGGCTGGCACCATGACCGAAAAACTACATTTTTTATGGCTCCTCCCCCTTCACAAAATGATCGTCCTCAAAAAAGAGTGCGGACGCAGGTGACTACCCAGTATTTTCAGAAATTGAAAGAAACGTTCACAAAGTTTCATGTTGTTCACAGTGAAGCAACAGGAAAGACCGCCCGAACAATATCCCCTTTCATAGTAACAAGAACCCTAACCAGTGCCTTAGGCACAGGTTACAAGCTAAAAAAAATGCCTAGCGGTGACCTTCTGCTAGCACTGAAAGACAACGACCAATATTCTAAACTGTCCAACTTAGTGTCCATTGGGGATATACCTGTCTCAATTACTGCACATCGATCCTTGAACACCGTCCAGGGAGTGATCTCCGAAATTGATTTCCTTGAACTCACAGAAGAAGAAATGCTCGAAGGTCTGAAAGACCAGAATGTCATCAATGTCCACCGCATCAAGATCAGAAAGCAAACGAAGAAATAGCAATAAAACATCTTGCCCTCACTTTCAGCTCAAGCATACTGCCTGAATAAATAAAAGTTGGTTACCTCAAGATAAATGTCCGGCACTATATCCCAAACTCGCGACGGTGTTTCAACTGCCAGCGATACGGTCATGGCTCCGAGAGTTGCCGCGGCCATCAAACATGAGCAAAATGTGCATCAAGAGAACATAAATCCGAGAACTGTCAAGCATCACCACACTGCACAAACTGCGAAGGCGAACACCCAGCATATGCTAGGTCTTGCCCATCCTGGAAGATGGAAAAGGAAACCATAACATTGAAAACAAAGCAGAAGATTTCATTCAACGAGGCACGTGAACAATTTTCACAGTCAAATCTATTCGCCTTCACAGCCAGGACAAACATCGCCGATGTGGTGCGCAGGGGCGGTGCTTCACACCGCAATCCGGCGCCTGCCCAAGTCCCATTTACCGGGACACAGGCAGGGCCATCCACGCCCCAGGCGGGGACAGCGAAAGCTGCCCTGTCATCTCCCAAAAAGGTCGAGCCGTCCCTTGAGTCGGCGGACAACCAGGCTACTCCCCACCGTGGGAGGCCTGAAACCCGCACACGCACGATTTCCTCGCCGGCTTCCAGCACCTCCTCCGAGGCGATGGATGTCACCCCTGGCACGTCCGTCCCGCTCGGGGGGGAAGGACGTCACTCGAGCGTCGCAAAGTACGAGCCAGAATAACGGGACCCGAAAAGCCAGAAACTTAGGTTTCAGCTGTCTTTCAAAAAAAAAACAAGAAAAACAGCGAAAATGACATTTTTAATCCAATGGAACTGTATAGGTCTTATAAAAAAATACAGTGATATAACAGATCTTTTAAATTCACTTTCCCCAGTCGTTTTTTGTTTACAAGAGACTAATTTAGGCCCGCAACACAAAAACATTCTGAAAAAGTACCAAGTATTTCGTTGCGACCGACAGCAAATGTCGGCTCTCTGGAGGCGCTGCTATTGTTGTTCAGAGTGATACTGCAGCTCGCGAAGTCAAACTTCAGACTAAATATGAAGCTGTTGCAGTCACTATTCTTCATTTTAAAATAATCACAGTATGTTCCGTCTGTCTTGAACCACATATAACAGTAGCACTTGAGCACATGGAAGCACTTTTAAAACAACTACCAGAGCCATATCTTTTAGTCGGAGATTTTAATGCCCACTCCTCCTTCTGAGGAAGTGACGAAACTGATACTAGAGGTCGCATTTTAGAAGATTTTATACTGTGCAACAATGTGTGCCTACTGAATACAGGAAAGCACACCTATTGCTCCCCAAGTACTGAAAGACTAGCCCCTTAGATTGATATTTTAGTTCACCATCAGTTTTTACACATTTTAAATGGGATGTCCTGGACAACCTTTATGGAAGTGACCATTTGCCGGTCATTATCAGCATACCATCGTCACCTTTAATGATCCAAAGTAAACCTCGCCGTCGGAAGCTCCACTTAGCCAACTGGTCTCTCTTTCGAGAAAAGGCCAGCTTGGATAAAATATATTCCGACAGCCTTAGCGTTGACGAACTAAATGAAATCTTCACAACCTCTATCATAGCTGCTGCGCGCCTACCGATTCCTCAGTCCTCCGGAGTGGTAAGACAAAACCACAAGTTTTGGTATACGCAACAATGTAGAGAAGCTAAAGAGAAACAAAACAAAGCCTGGGGAATTTTCCGATAACACCTGACACAAGAAAACCTTATCAGTTTTAAAAAGGCGAGAGCAAAATCACGTCACATACGTCGTAGTGCTGAGAAAACTTCCTGGCAGAATTATGTATCGTCCATAAATAGTACCACCACTTCGAAAAAAATGTGGGAGCAAGTTCGTAAACTAAAGGGCAGCTTCTCCCCATTCACAATTTCTTTTCTGACACCCCCTGGTACCCAAACAAGCATCGGTGAACAGGCAGGAATACTAGGAGAACATTTCTCTACAATTTCCAGTTCCTCGCATTACACACAGTCATTCTTAAAGTTTAAAAACACAACCGGAAAACAAAGACTCCCAACAAACAGCAGTACAAACGAGCCTTACAATAACCCAATTACTCTTCAGGAAATCCATAAAGTACTCTCCGCCTGTAAACAGACTGCACCCGGCTCAGACGAAATACATTATCAAATGCTAGTCCATCTCTGAGAACCGGCCATGGAGGCACTTTTAAGATTTTTTAACAAAATATGGGTATCAGGAAAAATACCAGACACCTGGAAAAAAGCAATAGTTAATTGTCCCACTCCTGAAACATGGAAAGGCGTTAACCTCCCCTGATAGCTACAGGCCTATAGCACTCACAAGTTGTCTTGCAAGATGTTTTGAAAGCGTATTGAATATTAGATTAATGTTTATCCTCTAATCCCGTGAACTTTTGGGCGCCCACCAATGTGGATTTAGAAAAGCACGCTCAACAACCGACCATCTTGTCCGCCTAGAAAACACAGTCGGAGAAGCCTTCATACATAAACAACACTGTCTGGCTGTCTTCTTTGACATGGAAAAGGCTTACGACACTACCTAGAGGTTTGGCATTCTCCGCGACCTAGCAGATCTAGGTATCCGCGGAAGGATGCTGAACTGTTTGAAAGATTTTCTGTCCGACCGTTCATTTCAAGTACGCCTGAGTTCAACTCTTTCGAGGAACTTCATTCAAAAAAATGGAGTACCTCAGGGGTGCATTCTAAGCACTACACTCTCTGTCATAAAAATTAATTCCCTAGCAAACTTCATTCCAAAGTCTATTATTTATTCAGTCTATGTCGATGACCTTCAGATTTCATGTATATCCTCCAGCTTATCAACCAATAAAAGGACAACATAAATATTTAGGCGTAACATTAGACAAAAGACTTACTTTCCTACCGCACATAAACACACTAAAAAAGAAAGCCTCGCAATCATTAAAGATACTCAAAGTGCTCTCAAGGAAGCATTGGGCGTCTGATAGAACATGTCTTCTTCACATATATCATTCGATGGTACGTTCATCCTTAGATTATGGGTGCATTGCGTGCGGCTCAGCCAGACCATGATACCTAAAAAAACTAGATCCAGTACATAACTCAGGCCTGCGCCTCTCATGCGGTGCATACAGGACATCCCCCATAATAAGCTTCTATGTAGAAACGAATGAACCCTCACATGAAATTAGAAGAACCGCTCAATTCGCGCTACACGGAACGTACACACATATACACATTTCGTGTGTATGTCCCTTGTAGCGCGAATTGATCAGTATGAAGCACCAACGAGCCCCCGCTCTTGCATTGAAGAACCGCTCTAACATGTGCATGTGTCCTTAAAGTACGGTCACTACCAAAACACATCTGCTATCCGGTTGTAACAAAATGTCCTTCTAGAATAATATTTGCAAACAAACCTCAAGCTACCAGGCCACTGCTCTTGCGTTTTGAAGAGATGTGCAAAAAACTCTATACGCAGGACACTCTACCTGACATTGCCCGAAGACCAGACCCACTAACTCCACGGTACAATTTTCCTGTAATCTGCGATTTCACACTTACAGATTTCCGTAAAAAAAAACTGCACAACATATCATACAAGAATGTCTTGCACTAAAAGAAAAATACAATAGCTTTTCAGAATTTTATACTGATGGTTCAAAAATAGATGTTTATGTAGGAAGCGCGATAGTACGAGGAAATTGGGAAGACACAGTAAGACTTCCACAGTGTGCATCTGTTTTCACTGCTGAATGTTACGCCGTATGTGTTGCCATAGAAAAAATAGTAAACGAGAATCTCGCACAGAGTATCATTTACACAGACTCCTTAAGTATACTTACAACTCTCCACTCTAGAAATGCAATCACTCCTCTACTTCGTGACATCATACAGAACATAGTAATATCCACAGCTAAAGGACAAAACATAAAACTATGTTGGGTCCCGAGTCATGTAGGGATACAAGGCAACGGGAGAGCAGATTTATGCGCAGCCCAAGCTCGTGACAAGCAAATTAAAAATGTCAATGTGCCGCATCGAGACTGCATAAACTTAGTAAATCTTAAAGCAAGGCAAAAACGGCAATCTGCTTGGAACAGTGAAATAAACAATAAACTACATTTGTGTGAAACCAGTTTTAGGAGAATGGAAGTCATGCGTACACCAGGAACGTTTTAAAGAAGTCATTATCTGCCGTCTGCGTATAGGTCACACGCACCTTACACAGAACTTTCTGCTCACGAAACAAGATAAACCAGTTTGTGCATGTGGAGGTGAACTTACAGTTAACCGCATTTTATTTTCATGTTCGAAACTCGAAAAACTAAGGAAAAAGTGCTTTTTGCTGTTTTATAAGCAAAGCATTCGTTTTCACCCAGCGCTACTCATAGGCGATAATGCAATTGTGGACAGATCTTGTGTTTTTAAGTTTTTAACTAAAGCAGGTTTTCTCAACAGTATATGGATCATGACCCATAGCTTCGCATGATGTCCCTCAGCCACTTCCTTATTCGTGAGGAAAAGGATGAGGCTTTTATTTGATTGGTCGGGATCCTCGGCAAGCTTGCCCAGCCAAGGGTGGCCGCTGAGGCTACCTGACCTTTTTAAAGCTTTTACCATTAGCCATTTCTAAATCTCGTTTTCCCCGTTATTCCTACGGAGTTAAATTTTTAGGCCCTCTACACCACTGAGAGCTTTCATATTTTATTAAATCCCACAGAAAACAGTTCCTATACCTTGTGTTTGGCGCATGATGGCCTTAGCTGCCTATGTGCCATTAAACCCAACACAACACAACACAAACAGATCTACTCCACCTAAGGAGGTTCCCCTAAACATTTGGCAAACACTGTTCCCACTTCGAGTTGTTGGTGACTTGCCTCTCGGCGTACCATGTGCTAGCTGTCTGGGTTAGATCAGTTGGTAGAACGATTGCTACGGTGACGCGGTAGTGCCGTGTTCGAGCCCCGAAGCAGTACAATTTTTTTTAACTACGAAGTCTCTGTCGAAGCGCTCTAGCTTTTCTTTGTAGTCGTATGTCAGCGCTTGGATGGATGCCAATTAGTAATGACTCCCTTGTTCCAAATCTACTGCACTTTGGGTACATTTGACCTGGCATGCTTTAAGTTACCAGCGACCAGTTACCACTTACATCACCGTTCTTCTCCAGCTAGTGTACCTATTCAAGTTGAACTTAGCAAAGCGCAATTAAAAGACAGGAACAAGAAGAAGCACACAGGAAAACGCTTGACATTAACTAGTTCTTTACTCGGGAAAAAACACATATATACAGTTACATAGATGGCGGAAACAAATTATAAACCAAGCAATGAATCAGCTTTATCACAAGTGTGTTAAGCGTGAACAGGCATCAAGGCAAGCAATTTCTTTGCGCGATAAGGTCAGGGAAGGAGTGCTGACACATTTTTCAGCTTTCTTTTTAATGCAATAAGCCTCTATAATTTCTCTGTCAAGAATCTTTTTTCCTTTACCGCATGTGCGGTATCCAGATTTTTGCAGAAACATATCAGCTCGTTACCTTTCATCGATCCTTTCATAACTCGAAGTTCGTCGGAAGTCACAAGTTACCTAAAGAACAGGGGACAAACTTCTGAGAGCCTGTACGCTTTCTCTTTGGATGTGGTGGATTTGTTTTATTCTATCCCACAGCCGGATATGCTGCGGGCTGTAAGAGATCTTATCGAAGCATCGGGTGCTGTCGCATTTCAAAACTCGACGGGGTTTATCTATTGACAACTGCTTCGAAGTGCTTCGTTTTTACCTTGCATCAACATTTGTTATTCATAACGGACAGTCTTTTCTTCAAAAAGAAGGCATATGCATTGGTTCCTGCCTTGCCCCAATTTTAAGCGACGTCTTTTTAGCCCATTGTGACAGGCGCATTAGCGACAGCCTTGATAAATCTGTTGTTAAAGTGTTCAGGTATGTGGATGATTATCTTGTGGTTATGAAATCGGTAAAGGGTGGCCAAAGTAGCAAAGCTATAAAAAATGTGATCAAGGTATTCGAAAAATGTTCCCACGGTCTGCAGTTTACATGTGAGGATCCTTCCAAAGGCAGTCTGCAATACCTTGATATTTGTTTGAGTCTAGATAAGGGAAACGTCTGCTGGGTGTATCAGCCGCGTACCAAAAAAGGCATTTTGAAATATGATTCGGCCCACTCAAAGGCAGTAAAGACCCCCTCTTTACTAAACTGCATACGTGAGGCCCTCAACAAATCGTGTCAGCATAAAGTCTCGGCCAGTGTGCAGATGCAGTCACAGCGCCTGAAAAGGGCTGGTTTCCCACAAGAAATCATCGCTTCTGTGGTGGAAAGCCTAGTGAAGGAGCTAAACTCTGGGAAGCGAAAAGAAAAGGCTCCCCAGACTAGGCGTCCGGCGGTGATCCCCTACATACACAACGTGTCGCACCGGCTTAAAAAAGTGGCCGAGAAGTGCGGGGTATCTGTATCAGATGTGGCTATCAAGCAAGCGGCCTGATAACATGTCAACGCCCCTTCTTCCTTTCCCTTTCCCTCGCTGCAGCCGCAGCTATAAATCTATGCGCAATAAAGGACCGGGCGTCTTTTCTGGCCTAGCTACTGATGTGTCGCGTCTCTGCATGAAGCGATCGATACATGGTGTCAGAAGTGGCCCGGTGTGCCCAGCTGGATTATTCAAGCAGCCGAAGCAATGGACATCGTGAAACCGCCAGGACCACTGCAGTTGACTGGGAATGTCAGAAGAAACTGGCTAATATTCAAGCAGAAGCTGCAACTGTTCCTGATAGCGACGTCGACCGCCACCCCAAAGTCAGCAGCAGTCAAAGCAGCGATCCTTCTAAGCGCTGCCGGCGACGAGGCACTGGACATCTACAACAACTTCAGCTACGCGAAAGATGAGTGCAAAGATGATTACGACACGCTGCTCAAGAAATTTGACAGTTACTTCGACGGAAAAGAAAACGAAGTCTACGAGAGGCATGTATTTCGTATGCGGGTACAAGGTGAGTCCGAGCCATTTGAGCCCTTTGCACGAGACCTCAGAACGCAAGCTAAGCTCTGAAATTTTGGTGGCCTTGAAGAATCCATGGTACGAGACCAGATTCTTTTCGGCACTAATAGTACCCCGCTCAGAGAAAAAATGCTACGAGATAACAGTCTCACATTGCAGAAAGCAGAAGAGATGTGTAAGGCAGCGGAGACTGCCGCGCAGCAAAATGCTACCTGGTCCAAAGGCGACGTCCACGCTGACTACGCCGTAAGAAACCAGTCTAGTAAAGAAAGGCGGATTCGATGCAAGCAGTGCAACCAGGCGCACGCGCCGCGACAGTGTCCAGCTTACGGGAAGCGCTGCTACACTTGCAAAAGAATGAATCATTTCTCGTTGTGCTGCAGAAGTCGCCAAGTCAACCAAGTACAGGAAGAGGTGGAAAGCGATGAAAACTTCCAAGTTTTGGACGTCAGCATATGTAGTGTCAACAGGCAAGCAGGGCTAGATTGGACAATGCACGGCCAGATTGCCGGATGCGTCATCAGTTTCAAAGTTGACACGGGCTCCCAGGCAAACCTTCTTCCCCTCAGCATCTTTCGACGCATCTGCAGTACAACGCCCCTGCGCAAGAGTACAGCGGTTCTTACTGCCTACAATGGCAGCGTTATCAAGCACGTGGGTGTCGCCACAGCATCACTGCTCCTGAACAAAGCGAAGCACGAGACGAATTTTTTTATCGTGAAAAAAGGCCGACAAGCAATCCTTGGCTTTAACACATGCCTGCAATTTGGCCTCATTCCATCAGTTGTCGATGCCGTTAACATGCAGGATGGGCATGAAACACCAGAGCAAACGGCCCCGCACCTTTTCAGTGGAACCGGCTGCGTCAAACGACACTACAAGATGGTCCTGCGGCCCGGTGCGGTTCCAGTCGTACAACCAGCTAGGAGGGTACCCTTCTCCCTAAGGGAACCACTACGTGAAGAGCTCAACCGCATGGAGAAGGCGTCCATCATCAAAAGGGTAGACGAGCCCACCGAATGGGTGAGTCCCTTGGTCATAGTTCGCAAAAAGAATGGAAGCCTCCGGGTGTGCATGGACCCAAGAGAAATTAACAAGCACATCATGCGTGAGCACTACCCTATGCCCGGACGTGAAGACATTGAGTGCGAATTGTCAGGGGCGCGACTGTTTTCCCGCCTTGACGCAAACTCCGGCTTCCACCAAATACCGTTAGATGAGGCCACGTCGCGAATATGCACGTTTGCGACTCCGTTCGGCCGCTACAGATTCCTTCGGCTCCCTTTCGGTATTTCGTCTGCTAGTGAGGTCTTCCAGAAGACGCTCGCAGAGATCTTCGACGGCCTGCCAGGGGTTCATGTATATGTTGACGACGTGCTAATCTGTGGCAACAGCAAACAGCAGCATGATGAGCGCTTGCGAGCAGCACTGAGAAGGGCAGAGGAAGCTGGTCTTACGTTCAACCGTGAGAAGTGTGCCTTCGGTGTGAAGGAAATAACATTTCTTGGAGACGTCATCAGTGAACATGGCATACTGCCGAGTTCTGATCTAATTTCAAGCATTCAAGCTATGCCACACCCGAATGACAAAAGTGCAGTACGCAGAATGCTTGGAGTCGTTAACTATTTCCGCAAGTACGTGCCTCGACTGAGCGATAAAACGTCCCTACTTCGCAGCTTGGTGAAGGAGAACGTCGTTTTTGACTGGAGTTCGGCTCATGAGCGTGAGTGGAAAGAGGTCTGCGAAGCATTAACAACGCCTCCTGTGCTGGCCTTCTTCGACGCGAAGAAAGAAACCAAAATTTCGGCTGACGCATCTGGGCTAGGGTTAGGCGCAGCATTGTTGCAGAAGCATGGCAGTGAGTGGCGCCCAGTCATGTACGCTTCGCGAGCGCTCACCGATAGCGAAACACGGTACTCGCAAATCGAGAAAGAAACCCTGGGCATTGTTTTCGCATGTGAAAAGTTTCACCAGCTGGTATATGGCCGCAAGATTGTCATTGAAACGGATCACAGACCTTTGCTGGCAATCGCGAAAAAGGCAATCGGAGATATGCCACCAAGGCTGCAGCGTTTCTTTATTCGTCTTCTTCGTTATGACTACGAACTCCAGTTTGTTCCGGGCAAGGACCTGCTGTTAGCGGACATGCTGTCCCGTGCTCCTGCCGTCCGTGCCGTCCTGGAGTCAACCGAAGACGTCGACGTTCATGCTGTACAGATCCTCTCAAGCATAGTAAGCACACCAACAAAACGGCGCCTGCAAAGTGAGACTTTAGCGGATCCATACTTGAGCAAAGTCTTGGAGCAGGTGGCACAAGGAACTAAGATTGAAGGAGAGTTAAAGCCATTTGCAGCAGAACTATCGGAAACTGATGGAATACTGCTGAAAGGATGCAAAATTGTCGTACCGAAGACAATGAGAGTGGAGATGCTGCAGAAGTTGCACGCGGGACATCTTGGGCTGAATAAAAGTACAGCCAGAGCTCGGGGCCTGATCTTCTGGCCAGGAATGGGCAGTGCCATTGAAACGCTCATTCGCAAATGCAGCGCATGCCAAAAGTACGCCTACAAGCAAGCTTCTGAGCCTTTTATTTTGCGGCCAACACCCAAGGTGCCATGGCACCGGGTGGGAATCGACCTTTTTCATTTCGCTGGTGACATGTACGTAGTGGTGTTTGATGCGCATTCAAACTTTCCAGACGTTGAGAAACTCGCCGTCACCACTGCGCGCGAAGTCATTACAAAGGTTGCGTCTATTTTTGCGCGGTACGGAATTCCTGCCCAAGTGTGTACCGACAACGGACCTCAGTTTGCTTCCCAAGAGTTCGCGGAGTTTGCACGGCGCTATGACTTTGTCCATATTACTTCGAGCCCTGAATTTCCGCGGTCGAATGGTTTGGCCGAGAAAGGAGTACAAATAGTCAAGCGCATTATGAAGAAAACTGCAGAGTCTCGTGACGACTTCTGGATGGGTCTTTTATCATATCGCGCGTCCCCATTAGAGGACGGACAATCACCGGGAGAATTGTTGCAGGGTCGTCGGCTGCGCACTACTCTGCCTGAATGCAGCGTCGAACAGGAGCGCCCGGTAGTCAAGCACCGCCAGTCGTCCAAGGGCAAACTACTGCCTCCACTGCAGCAAGGAGACACGGTGCGGGTTCGTGACGACCGCCAATGGTCGCGCAAAGCGATGGTTCTCCAGAAGGTGGCTCCACGATCCCACATCGTGAGAATGGACAACGACCGTCTTCTAAGGCGTAATAGGCAACATCTGCTGCGAACCCAAGAGCACTACAACGTCATCGATGACAGCGACGACGACGTGGACATCCGCTCCGAGGCTACAAGAACTTCAAGTCATGGTACCGCCGATGAACAGGGTGAGCCACGTGATGGACTTGCCACAAGCACTCGGCTCACAGCATCAGGTGCAGCTACTGGATCAACCATGCCAGCCATTCCACGCAGGACAACCCGGCCACGCATGGAACCTAAACGGCTGACTTATGATCACAAGTTTCGGCAAATTTCTTAGAGCTTTGTCAAAACTGATCTTTTCACAGAGGAAAGAAGATGTATCAGATGTGGCTATCAAGCAAGCGGCCTGATAACATGTCAACGCCCCTTCTTCCTTTCCCTTTCCCTCGCTGCAGCCGCAGCTATAAATCTATGCGCAATAAAGGACCGGGCGTCTTTTCTGGCCTAGCTACTGATGTGTCGCGTCTCTGCATGAAGTGATCGATACAGTATCCGTCGTGTTTTCAGCGCCCATTAAGCTCTCACAAATATGTCGAGCAGCCGCCGCGGTGGCTCAGTGGCTATGGTGCTCAGCTGCTGGCCCGAAAGACGCAGGTTCGATCCCGGCCGCGGCGGCTGAATTTCTTTGGAGGAGAAACTCGAGGCCCGTGTACTGTGCGATGTCAGTGCACGTTAAAGAACCCCAGGTGGTCGAAGTTTCCGGAGCCCTCCACTACGGCGTCTCTCATAGCCTTAGTCGCTTTGGGACGTTAAACCCTATAAACCAAACCAAATATGTCGAGCTGTCAACAAGGTAAATGACCATCCTGGGTGCACAACGAAGCATGCCACCCGTTTCACAACATGCGTCACAGGGGTGGTCTACGATATTCCGCTCTCGTGAAAGGAGTCGTACATTGGCCAGACAGGCAGGTGCCTGAACATTAGGTTGAGGGAACACCGTTGTGCTGCGCCAGCTGTAGCAACGGATGGGCAGCTAGCAGAACACTGCAAGTCATGTAAAAAAATGTAAAGCAAATGAGCCGCAGTTCAGTGCCCCACGCACGTGCGGTAAAGGAAAAAAGAGGCTTGATAGAGAAATTACAGAGGGTTTTTGCATTAAAAAGAACGCTGAAAAATGTGTCAGCACTCCTTCCCTGACCTTATCGCGCAAAGAAATTGCTTACCTTGATGCCTGTTCAAGCTTAACACACTTGTGCTAAAGCCGATTCATTGCTTTGTTTATAATTTGTTTCCGCCCTCTATGTATCAGTATATATGTGTTTTTTTCCAGAGTAAAGAACTAGTTGATATCAAGCGTTTGTCCTGTGTGCTTCTTCTTCTTGTCCCTGTCTTTTAATTGCGCTTTGCTAAGTTCAACATGTATTACCAACTCGCCCAACTTTCTGCATTACTTGAATACCTATTCATGCTTGCGCTAGTCGCTCCTCTTGATAGTCGCTTAGTCGTTTTAGTTTGATTTGTCAAATATGCTACTTCTGTGAATGGCAAAACACTGATCCAGGCACTTATCGACGTTTTCTTTATATGAAATGCTGAAGTATTTCTATCGTCTGTTTCAACAAAGTGTAGAAAATCAGTACTGTTAAAGATGAGGTAGCATGACCGGGCGCCGGAGAGGGAATGAATGAGGTCGGAGACGAGGTGCTGGAACGCTGCATGTGGACCGCACATGTTGAGACCATAAGATGAAAAAGCCCTTGATGAAAAAGCCCCTCGGCCACACCGCTGCCGAGGTTTTAAAGAATTCCCTTTCCCCAGGTTCCCTAGATGGGGGCCGGGCCTGCCGAGGAAGGAAGTTCTCAGTGGCACCAGTCACAAACACACACACACTCACTCCCGAGGGATCACACCGCCCTCACGCGCTGGGACAGGGAGAGCGATGCCATCCACGCAGTGCAGACGCCGGAATGTCCACGAGCGGCGTTCCCGCGCATTTCATGCGTTCGAACGTGCGTTCGCACTCCGTGTAGGGGAAACGCTCGCTCAACCGGGAAGACCGACGCGGCTTCCGTGGCAATCCAGGCGCTCACCCAACGTGCGTCTCGGGGTTAGTCGGCGTTCCGCTGCAGCCATGCCGTTTTCTTCCCCACGATGAAGGCGAAACGTAACAGACTGCCCCGCCGGGGGAAGGAGATCCCGATGGACAGGGGACAGCATCCGCTGTCCGGAGGGATCTCGCCTGAGGCTGGTCTTAACCGGAGTCGGTTGTCTCTCGGCGGTTCTGGAGCTCAGCGCACTCCGAAGGCTTCCTTTGCACGTGCAGGTTCACAAAGGGCACTGCAAAGTGACTCGTGCTCCGCTAGCGTTAGAATTTCGCCAGAACCCAACCGCTCAGTCAGCAAGCAGGATACAATTCCCACTAAGCAATGCCAGGCTCTTTCCCTCTTACAAAGCCAATCAATCCCTGGGATCAGTCCAGCAGCACTTACAAAATGCCCACAAATCGGCACATTACACTACAAAGCCCGTCCCACTTTGAAAGAATAAACAAAACCAATATGTTCAAAATCCTACATCAGAAAAAAGACACCAAGCAGCAACTTTGATGCTGATTTTTGTGCTAGGGACCTCGACTTAAGCCATCGGCGGTACCGTTGAGACTTCCCTTTTTCTAAACCTTGCATAACCCCGCAAGGCTTCGCTCAAAATGCGACAATGCCATAAAAATTCTCTTCCTCTCCCGTAACCGAGAGTAGAGTAAGCATGAAATGTTTACGGGCCTAATGTCATCTCGGTGGACACCCGAACCGCACCGTACAGGACGGGAAGAACGCCACCACCCGTTCAGCGCGATGCCTTGTCATTTGAACGCAAGGTTTTTTGAGGAAAGGAAATGGCGCAGTAATTCTCTGCCATCTCGGTGGACACCGGAACCACACCGTAATAGAAGGGAGGAACGCCACCACCCGTTCGGCGCGATGTCTTGCCCTTTGAACGCAGCGCTTCTCCCCCGGGCCCCTGTGCACCTGCGCGGCTTTGCTTCGATGCGCGAAGCCCCTAAGAGATCACGTATGACAACGAAGTGTATCGTGGCATTTATGTGCTTTTTGCACGCGTTATTAGAAATCGGAAATTATAATTCCGTGCATTATCAAACGCACAGCGACTGATATCTTGATAAACATTGAGAAGGCACTGGCAGCAGTTATTTTTTGTGACTCCTTTGGAGACCAACCAGCGCTTGCATGCCGGTCGCGTAGGAGGGCTTACAGTCTCGTTAAATCTCGCTAAGTCTCGTACGGTGCCCGGATGTTCTCGTTTCAGAGCCCGGATGACTGGAATTCAGTGCCCGGATGACTGGAATTCAGTGCCCGGATGTCTGGATTTCAGTGCCCGGATGACTGGATTTCAGTGCCCGGATGATGGCTCTCGGTCTCGGCGTGACGTCACCAGACTGCCGACAACGGGGGCTAAAAGCATTTCATGCTTAAAATCAAGCGATTTCAGTCGCTTATGCTAGTGACCTACAATGGCCCGTGTGGCTAGCACTTCGCGTTTTAGCGGACGCTGCTGCACATGGGCACCACTAGTGCATGTTTCAAAACAATTTTTATCAAAAGAAACGCTTCCAATGTAAACAACGCGTCCGAAACCTATTCCTGGTCAAAACATTTTTCTGCACTTTTTTTTTCTGCAGGAATGGCTCAAAAAAGAAAAAGCAAACAGCAGAGACATCCACGGAATCCGCTGCTAACGAGCCTCGCCGCGGCTCAAAGGGGTCGCCTATTCTTCAACCGCGCCCTGCTCGGTTGCACACCAACAGTGGCTTTAGCAGCCGACAATTCACAAAATTCGAAGGGCTTAACTCCGCTTTGACACCTGCGAGCCCCAGACGCCATGTAACTACGATTTCTTCCGCACGCCGGCCGCACGTCTTCAACACCCGAGCAGCGTCTCAAAATTTGAATGCGAGGGGGTGACGGTCGCGTATGAAAGAAACGCCTACGAGAACTCCTTTCTCGATTCGGCAGTGTCCTTCGACTGGAACGCGTTCTGCGGCGTTCTTTCATGCGGTAGCTGGGCGTCCTTCTCTGCGACCCGCTGCGAGACTCACACGTCCTGCAAGAAGTACCGCAGGGTCGCCACAACGGGTCAGGTGGCTTTCGTTTTTTCTGAACGCGCCCACTCAGTCTGGCCCTTTTTCGGCGCCTGTCGCGTTTGGAGTACCGTGATGACAGCCTCGGACGAATACGCTGCTGGCCGCCCTTTAACTTTACAATGTCCTCGGCCCGTACTTCGTCCGTTCTCTCGAGAGCACCCCTCGTCTCGGCTCGCCTTGCGCGTGGTCGCCTTCCTAAAACTGCCTTCGCAGATCGGCCCTCCACGCCTCCCTTTCTCGCGGTGTCCTCACCCTCCGCATCTTCTCTCTGACGCAGCACCGAGCCGTATTTCCCGCTTAAGTTCGAATTATCGGCTCGTGCTTTCGGTGAGTCACCGCAGGTCGCAGTAGCCAGCTGTCCCGACAGCACTTTACCTCCTGCTGAGCATAACTTGCTCTCCTGAGGCCTGCTATTCGATCCTACTACCCTAACGCTCTTGCCCGGAACTTGAACTAAGGGACGCTGTTCGGCTAACGTAGCGTTATTTTCCTGGGTACTACCTTCTCGATCGCAGCAATCAGCCTCCTTCCCGTAAAGTGCATGCTTCTCTGGGCTCAAAACCAACGCATTGCCCCTTTCCTTATTCCTAGCAGTGCCAACATTACCGTACGAGCCCTCTCGGCTTGCGGATCTGCACTCTTCCTCATTACTAGCCTTAGTGCCTACATTATCCCCCGAGCCCTCACGGCTTGTGGATCTGCACTCTTCGCTAGCTTTTCGACCGAACTCATCGGTCCTCGCTGCCGAAGTGGCCTTTCTTTCCTGGACCAAACCTGTCCTATGCCGCCACTTCTGAACAGCACTCGTGTCATCCGGCGACTGAGCGGAGGTTCTAATTCGGTCCCTGACACTCTCGCGGTGTAGCTTACCACCGTCAATTTGGCTTTCGAAATCTGCCTCCGCGGGAATTCGAAAGTATCGGAGGAGCGCACTTTTAGTTATTGCATAGTTGTGGGCATCCTCGTCAGACAACCTCACCCAGACACTTCTGGGTTCACAGGGGAGAAATGCCATGAACACAATTGGCCAATAACTCTGGTCTAGCTGCTCCTCCATGCAAATTCTCTCTAAATTTTCTAGAAAAGTTCTGAAATTTTTGCCTTTTCTCCAAAAACTTAAGCGAGATCGCGTTCTCATACTTCTGATCACGTTAAGTTCACGCGTGAGTTCCCGCATCTCTCTCTCGTGTTCCTGTTCCCGCAGCTCTCTTTCGCGTTCCTGTTCCCGCAGCTCTCTATTTGCCATCTCTCTCTCCTCAATGGTCTCGAGGCATTCCAAAAGCTCGTCATCCTCAGTCTCGAACGCAAGAATAGCCCTTAGCAGTTCTGGTTTTCGGTGTTTGTCGGAGACATTCAGACCGATTTCTTTCGCAAGCTCCAGTAACTTCGGTTTGCGCAGCGTCTTCAAATCCATGGCTGCTCCGAGTGCTGCTTTGTCTACTGCCCGCTATTGTCTGGCCGCAACTTACCCTGCAGCAACGACAACCCAATTTTCAACTGTTTCTGACCCCAACAAAAGCGTGGCAAAACTCAGCAGAAGAAAGTCCCGCACTCACCAAACCTCGCAGCCTAGAATCCAACGCAGTCGTTCCGCTGCAGGCAACCAGTCATCACAAAGGGCTGTTGCACTGCCCCCGACTCGCCGATCAGCTGGTCAGCGTCCCTTTGACCAGATCTCTCCGCTGGCGTCCGTTGTTTCGCATCCCACCGCTGCCAACCAGTTTGTTAAAGATGAGGTAGCATGGTCGGGCGCCGGAGAGGGAATGAAGAAGGTCGGAGACGAGGTGCTGGAACGCTGCATGTGGACCGCACATGTTGAGACCATAAGATGAAAAAGCCCTTGATGAAAAAGCCCCTCGGCCGCACCGCTGCCGAGGTTTTAAAGAATTCCCTTTCCCCAGGTTCCCTAGATGGGGGCCGGGCCTGCCGAGGAAGGAAGTTCTCAGTGGCACCAATCACAAACACACACACACTCACTCCCGAGGGATCACACCGCCCTCACGCGCTGGGACAGGGAGAACGATGCCATCCACGTAGTGCAGACGCCGGAATGTCCACGAGCGGCGTTCCCGCGCATTTCATGCGTTCGAACGTGCGTTCGCACTCGGTGTAGGGGAAACGCTCGCTCAACCGGGCAGACTGACGCGGCTTCCGTGGCAATCCAGGTGCTCACCCAACGCGCGTCTCGGGGTTAGTCGGCGTTCCTTGCAGCCGTGCCGTTTTTTTCCCCACGACGAAGGCGGAACGTAACAGTACCTTCCGTTGGAGTAGAATTGCGCTCCGCGAATAGCTTTAATATAAATATTTCGAGTCGCTTTGGGACGTTAAACTCCATAAACCAAACCAACCAAACCAAATATTTCTTTGTCGCTGTTTACCTACACTGACCATATCTGATTTTTTTCTCTTCGTTTCAGACCAGCGTTCATGTATGTTGTGGGTGAAAGAGAGCAAGGTAGAAGACGTTCCTGGACACTGCAACGCCATCTTGCTTTCGGCTTGCTTTCTACCAGTTTAGAATGCCTACGAATTCGAAAATGTGAAGTGCGCTGTTTGCGCAAATGGAAACAGGATTAGGCTTGACCATTATATCTCTTTCTTAACTGCATGGAGCCTTTCTGTACGCATTGCCTAAATAATAAATTTTATGATGTCTTTCGGCTACTTTATGCCTCGGTTCTTGTCGTTTGTACTACTTGCGACGAAGAAAAATGGCACAAGTACTCTTTATTTTTATTATTTGTTTTCTACTTAATAATTTATAATGCATTTTTGCGCCTCAGACCTGTACTGTGGGTCTTAGAAGCGTCTTTATAGACTCTGGATTAATTTCAGCCATTCGCTTTTTTTAAAGCAACCCTCAAACCATTTTGACGGTGATGTTTCAGTGCAGTCTATATACTGAAGAAGAGATAGGGGGATGGGGGTATTGACATAAAAGGCAGAGAGGTTAGCTGGAAAAATGAATATCTGGTGTGCTACTCTGCACTGGGGATCGGGAAATGGAGAAAAAGGGTCACGATGGGGCATGATGATGATGGGAGGTTTGGTTTGGTTTATGGGCGTCCAAAAGAGACTAAGGCTATGAGAGACGCCGTAGTGGAGGGCTCCGGAAAGTTGGACCACCTGGGGTTCTTTAACGTGCACTGACATCGCACAGTACACGGGCCTCTAGGATTTCTCCTCCAAAAAAATTCTAGCCGCCGCGGCCGGGATCGAACCCGCGTCTTTCGGGTCAGCAGCCGATCACCATAACCACTGAGCCACCGCGGCAGCTAAGGAGCAGATGAAAAAAGGCAAGGCACACTTGCTAACTTTAGAAACGCCAGTCAAGGCCCGTGTCGCTTAAAAGGCGTGAGAGCGCTCGCGTTGCCTGTACAGTTTTCGAGCTATCTGGCCAAGCGCCGAGGATCAAGTCCTCCGAGAGGGGCTTGCTGTCAAAAGACTTCAAAATAGATGCTACCATGAGCCTTTCTCGTGCATATGCTGGGAACGCCACTAAAACATGTTCTACAGTCTCTAGCACGCCACATGTGGAACAGTCCGTGGAGTCCGCTTGTATAATTAAGTGCAAGTACTTGCGCGTGAAGGCGACGTTTAAGCGTAACCTACGTATTAGGCATGCAACAGGGCGTGGTATTCTGCAAGGAACAGAAAATGCATTCGCCGGGTCTAGCCATTTAAGGCAGATGTGTCGAGTGTCTGGCAGGGCCCAGTATCTAGCCGTCGCACTCCTCGTATATCCCGAAAGGAGACGAGTGGTGTCCGGTCTAGAGAACAGCACAGCTGTGCGCAGGCCACTGATGAAGGCACTCCTTGCTACAGCGTCGGTGGTCTCGCTTCCGTCGAGTCCGCAGTGATCAGGGATCCACTGGAACAATATACGGTGGCCTTTCTCCTGAGCACATGAAAGGTGTCGAGTTATATCAAGAGCCAGAGTCTGGTAGGCGGTGCGGCGTAGGAAGCATCCCAGAATTTGTAGCGTAGGTTTACAGTCTCTGAAAATGGACGAATCCTGAGGCGGTTCTCCGCAGACGTGGCGAATTGCTTCGCGAATGACCTCAAGCTCTTCAGCGGTCGAAGCAGAATTGTGCCCTAAAATGAATCTCCGAGTCGTCTGCTGAGCGGGGATTAACAAAGCTGCTGTCGATGCCTTTGGTGACGCAGATATATCAGTGTATAAGTGCAAACACTTTTGGCATTCTGGCCAGATGTAGGCAACAGCAAGTTGCTTCAGTCCGCTCAGCGGCATTACAGATTTCTTTAGTATGCCAGGCACGTGCACGCATACTGAAGGCGGAGCCATCACCCATGATGGCTGCGAGGGATGATGCGGCAATTCGAACTGATGGCAGCGCAGTGCATGTGCAAAACTGCTGTTCGATCGCTCATCAAAAATCTTCGTTAGCGGGTGACAGCGTGGCCGTGTAAGCGCGTGTATACACGAAGCGGTTCGTGTGACAGGTAGATCGATATCGGGCCCGCGCGAGATTCCTCAATCGTGCCTTTGTGAGACGCACAACGTCGTAATCCGAGGCATATCTTGAGCACCTGTGCTTGAGCCTTCTCTAATTTCCAAAAGCAGGAAATGGTCATGATAGAGAGTACAGGAAGGCTGTAACGAATGTGGACCATAAAGAGAGTATAGTAAGGTATTATCAAGGAGCACTCCTTTGGGACGCATTTAATGCCAGCTACGAAGCGAATGACAAGGCAAAAAAGAGTGAGTCTTTTCTTTGCCATACGTATTGGCCTTGTTCATGATATATCGCGGTCAGTGACAATGCCCAAAAATTTGGGATGGGAAACGTATGGTATTGCAACCCCTTGAAGTGTTACCGGGTAGCGGCAGTCAGGCTTGCGTGTGAATGCGGCCACAGCACATTTTTGAGCTTCTAAGCGCAAGCCCTGATGCAGTAGGTACCTTGAAATAGATGACAGGGCACGTTGTAATCTCTCGAGATTTGGCAAAAAGCTAACAGCATCAGCCAGATAACACAAGCCAGTCTTCCTCTTCAGGCCACGCAGAATCGTATCCATCATTCGCCCGAAAGTAGGGAGGCATAACAGCGACCGGATAGCATGAGATGAAGAATTGGTTCGTACTTCGTGATTATCCCAAGGTTTTTCGTTTCCTCTCCGAAGTGCGCTATAAGGAACATACGGTTCCAGTCAGAAAGAGATAGACATTTCATTTTGCATGATGCAGTTGAGTCAAAACATAAAAGGAAAAAGCCCCCAGCGATTCTCAAACACCGGGTTTTAAGCTATATAATGTCCCTAGCTCCCAAGGCGAGGAATTAGTTGTCGTTGGGAACGAGCCATTTGAACAGCACCAATTTATACTGTCATCACGCCGCACCATAGGGACCCGCCCCCAGTTCCTGCACCTACGCGATAGCACGTACGCACATACATCTGCAGCCTCCCACAGGCAACGATAGTTTCTCACGCTGCGAGACTGAGGATCGTGCTCCGGGTGTGTCCGTTCGTCCTGGCATGCGCCTGCAGGCCTCCTCCTTAGTGGCTTGTCTATTTATTACAGCCGCCGAGCAACTGTAAACCTACACCAGTACGGAACTACGGAACCAGCGATGCTTTCGTCGTTCCTCCGCCACTGCACCTTGGGTAGGTAGCCGCTTTAAAGGGTAGCTTCGTGTAGCTTCTGCCTCAGCCGGATACTCGATACGACGCGAAAAAGCAGTACGTATGCGGTCACGGAGAAAGTCAGCCCTCAGAGATGCAAGGTCAGGGTTGATATTCCCTTCTAAGCTTTACAAGCCGCTCCCGGCTTCAAAGTATTCGCAAATATAGCAGTAGTTTCTCTCAACCATGAAGCGAGGGAGGGGGGGGGGGGGGCAACAGCTGCTGGCGAGCACAGGTGGACAGGAACAAGTAGACTCATTCCGACTCCCTCGTTCCGCCTGCCGGCGTTGCGTGGTCCACATCGAACCCAGCAGCATGACTATGCATTCATATAGGCTGTCAGGCGTCAGGAATGTGATTTTAGGGTGATCTCTGGTTGCTATGGGCAGCTGTTACTACCCAGAGCGTACCGTGGTCAGCAAGCTTAACACAAACGCTCGATTGCGCATCCTGCACTGATTGCGCGTCTAGGCCCTGAGCGCTGGGCGCTCAGATCCAGACCATGGTCCACGCGGTGTTTGCGGCGTTTGGAGATAGCTCACGCCCTGCTTCAATTATAATATTGTCTCTGACCCAGCGGCCGCCTACCCAGCGGTGCTTATATATGTAGAATACAAGCGCGCGAGCGTTCCTGTTAAGCGTGCTGACGGTGGTACATCGAACGAAGAGATCAGATCCTTGAAGGTACTCCAGAGTGTCAATAGGGGGGGGGGGGGGGGGGAGAGAAGAAGGACTTCTTTTGGCGTGATCTTAGGAGTGGAAATGAGAAACGTATCGAACAATCATTCTTTTTCAGCATGGTATCAACTCGTTCCTGAATAACTTGGCCATCAGTAGCAGACAGTGGATGTTACAAAGAAACGGCATGCCACAGCTGTCCCGTACCGGAGGCGCCGTACTCTCGGCATTGGCGACGGCGGCCTTCGGGTAGATGTTGAGCACGGAGAGATGCTTCGGGCCCTTCTCGTAGACTACGGTACCGCGGCTCACTACCATTCACAGTCAGAGGAGGCAGCCTGACAGGAAGAGCGGCGAGCACAGGCAGCTCCGCCTGCTTTGCCTGCTTCCAATCACTAACGTCTCCGTCGGGGATGTCACAGTCGGATAGCGCAAACGACACGCAAAGCGAAACGAAGGCGACAAACCTGCCCCAGAATATTTGTAAATATCCACCTCGTTAGATGATTAGCTAATATTATTTATACTAAATTTTCAATATGCATTTTAGTGACAATCACGTTTCGTCAGGCCGATGAAAGGGTTCAAAAACAGTTTAGGACTGCGCTCTTGTGCCCTAGTATGGTAGCCCTCTCAACCATGTTGTGAATGAACGAAGCGCGCGAACTTACCGCCTCGTAGCGACTGGTGGACACAACCTACAGCATCGGGTGTGCGTCAGCAAGTTCGCCAAGAAAATGCATCTCTACCTTTAAAAATTAGCACATAGTTTTGATCCAGCCAACGCGATCACTTCCAGGTCCTTGGGCCGGAGCGGACTAAACGGATAAGCGCGCGCTGCTGCTTCACAGAGAAGAAATAAAAACGGAAGAGAAAGCGGTTAACTAATGCAGTGTAAGATAGTGTCTTTTTTTTTTGCGATTATTTGGTGGTGGCACTCACTTTGATACAGCCAGCGGGCATGCTTAGTTCGTTCAAACTACGGTTAGAAGCGTTACAATAAAGAAGCGGAAGAAAGCAGGCACGTGTTTATTCCTTTCATACTTCGCGTATTCTCTTTCACCGCCAGGAAGAGGACCATACACAAGGTATGTTATTACGAAAAACTGAATTGGTTATTCCTGAGCCTCCAGTACAACTCAACACAAATCATTGGGGCTTAAAACTGCCATAAAAAAGTTTTGCTGAAATTGTATTAGAGACAGGAAGGGGCAGCTGGTTTTTGACAATCACAAAGAAACAAGGGAGGGAAAAGCCCCAGGGTGCTTGCCAGCGTTTCGACAAGAGGTCTGTCTTCGCCTGGGCAAAGTGTGCCCCTGAAGCTTTGCCCAGACAAAGACAAGTCCCCTCGTCGAAACGTCGGCAAGCACCCTGGGACTTTTCCCTCCCTTGTTCGCTTTGTGATTATGGAAATATTATTAGTTAACTAATGAAAGCAATTTTCAGAAAAATACTCGAGCGGCGCCACAAAATGGCAAATATTTTGCTGCTTTCACGCATTTGCCGCGTGCCACGTTATTGTTATGCTTGGTTCAAGTTACGCGAAATGACTTGTACATTGGAAACGCATTCGAACAGCAAGAACGTTTCTTAGCACGGTGGCATGTTCCTGTGCCTGAAAGCGCCCCCTGTGCCCAAAGTCAGGGAACAGGAAGAAGAAGAAGACGTCCATCGCCCAGCGCCCGCACCTCTCAACACAGCATGACCGGTGAGCTATTCACGCCAAGCTCCCTTGCCATTTTTCCTCGTAGCCACCATAGCCAAAAGGCAGCCAAAGTAGCAGAGAATCACTTCCTTTCACGCCTGCTGCGGCTGAGTTTAGTAAAGGTGGCATACAGCTAGCGGAATGTTTCCAGAGGCTACGCGCCAGGCTTAAATTTTTGGGCTTTTTGGTGGCTAACACCTAGAAGCGCAAAGCCACGAGCTACGCCGTAGTAAAGAGCTTCCTATTAATTTAGACCACTCAGGGTTCTTTAAAGTGAGGTGACATCGCAAAATGCGCGGGTGGTTTCGCATTTCGCCTCGATTGAAATATGGCCGCCGCGGCCTCGATCGAACCCGCTATCTTGGGATCAGCTGGCGAACATCAAAGAAACTGAGCCATCACGGTGGGTTATTTTCTCGATGATACCCTTCAGCGTGTACAGTGAGAAATTATAGTTACAAGTACACGCTACCTGAGAGATAAAGACAAGATAGAATGCAGATCTGCCATACGTTTGTGTCGACACAACAGCAACGTTTGTAGGAAGCCAAAGTGAACATGTTTTTGCTCATTTTTATTTTCGAACTGTGCAGAAACACCTTTTCTTTTCCAGAGCATTGCATGGTGACCATGAGCGACGTTTCCCATAGGCGGCTAGTTCTTCCAAGATTTTGCACTTTAGTCAGTCATAGTTCCGATTTGTCACAGTGACACTTTCAAGACTTGCAATTCCGATGGTGGACGGTTGGGTGCCTTGTCGACTTCCCTTTCAATGTACTTCGCGGTCTCTCGGTTCTGGTCCTTTATATAACGTCACGTTTGGTCACTGGAGCGTCTACCACATGAAAAGGGGGTTTTAAACACCACTCTCAAATGGCAGGCGTTCGTCACCTCGCCCGATGTTGCTTCTAGCACATGCTCCTCTCCTCTTGGCAAGGCTTCGCCGACCCGACTTTCCCAGCAGCAATAACGTGCCTAAAATCGTTGCGAATAAGAAGTGAGATTAGCGAAGTTAAGGCAATAGCGCATGGAGGGCTTCATGCGTCAGAACACCGTCTGTTCTTATTAAAAAAAAATAGAGATGACACTACTGGATATGCGAAGCTGAACTGTGATTGAGACTACCGGGAAGTCCGTATCTTATTCCTTTTTTATTATTTGTTTCCTTGTACCATATTTATTGTGACAGGCTCCTGAACAAAAAGTAGTTGTAACATCAGCGCTTGTATCTTTCTTGCTGTCCCTGTATCTTGCCAGTGCGCTGCTCTTTAATTATAGGAAACCAGCAAGCGCAGTCTACCGCATTACCTAATAGACGCCCTTTTATATGGGTGAACAGGTGTGACTTAAAAACACCATGAAGGATTATACTCCTCGCCAAAATTCGCAGTCGAAGAAAAAAAACTGTCATCGATGGGCTTCCACGTGAGTGAGCGAAGACTATGGTCACCCCGATGACTGCTCGCGGTCATGTCCCCTGGCTCAATGTGCAACTGAAATCATTAATCAAGCTATACTGAAAAATGCTTATAGATGTGGATGGGTCAGGATATCTGATTATGGCACATTTAATTTGATTTTGTAGCTTTAACACCCGATGTGACTCAGGCTACGAGGTACTCCGCAGTGGAAAGCTGCGGATAATTTCGACTGCCTGAGGCTCTTTAAAGTGCACTGACACCGCACAGTAAGCGAAAGTCGCGGTTTGGTACCGCTCGCGGTGGTCACATTTCAATGGACGCTAAATGCCGGAGAGGCCCGTGTATTATGCGACGTCAGTCCAGGCTAAAAACGCCCGGTGGTCCAAATTACGCGGAGCGCTCCGCTGCGACGTTTTTCATTACCTGGGTTTCTTTGGGGGGTTAAACATATAAAACCAACTAAACTGTGTGAATTTGCTCACTATATTCAGTGCTGTGTCCATCTCCGTTTTCTGTGCCCTTGGGTAATTTTGCCCCGCTATGTGTCATGACGACAACGAGCGTAAGCTTTCCGCGCCGCTGAATTACGTTCCTGAGGCACGGTAATTGCACAGTGCCTGCATGGTATGCCTCGTCGAAAGACTTAAGGTGGTGCCGCGTCAGTGCTCTAAATACCGGTTCACGGATCAATGTGATCATTCACTGATATCGATCTTCTTTTTCAGAATACGAAGCCAGCACGTACTCCGGAGGTAGGATCTGCTTCAACGCCGTTTCTGTGCTCGCTTCTTTCACGCGAAGTGAATGAGCTTCCTAACGCGACAGCTTTAAGGGTCCTGTTCAGCAGAGAACCCGGCGTCTTAGTTGGCGTTGCGCCGAAAAAATCTGCATTGGTCGACTAGGTAATGTGACCTCGGGTGGGTAATTTAAATACCCCACAACGATACCGCAGTACGTCAGTGATGACGTCACTACAAAGTTGATCATTGCTCTACAGAGTCGTAACGTCATTCCGCCACCACTGCATAATGCCTCGGAAGAAAAGCAAGGGCGCTGATAAGAAACGTGGTGGAGCAGGGACTGAAACTGGTGCCGCTTAGGTCGTCAGCCGCCCGGGATACCCCTCGTTTACCACTGAGTAACGTTTGTTCGAATTTGTTAAAGGGAGGTGTTATGTGTGTTTTAAACAAGTAAACATGAACTAAGAACAAAATAAAATAAAATAAAATAACGACCAGTGACCAGTGACCGTGCCTGCGAGCTGGCAACCAACTCGCCACAATTTCTCCTGCCATTCGATTGAAACTCGTGACGTCTACACCGAAGAGGACTACATCATCACCGTTTTGAAGTGAATGAGGATAAGTCTAGCCTCAGTTATCTGTGCACAGCAAAGTGTGTCAGCACATGCAGTTTACTTGCTAAATCGACCCATGGTGGCGAACTCTATCGGAGCTTATAAAAGCTCTGTTTTCAATGAAAGTAACATATGTCTGATTAGAACGCGGTAATCGATTGATTGAGGCTAACATAAATTGGCCCTTAGTTTACCTGTAACGGTGTCCGATGCCTTTGTAGCGACGAGCAGTATGATCTTGACGTGAATGTATACTGCATGAATTTAAGCCGCAATGTGCCCCTTTAATCATTTGTGTGTCTCAGAGTTTGTCCAAAGCATACTTCCGTGCAGAAAAGGCGAGTCGCGCAAGTAAGCAGACAACGAAACCTCAGGCTCATGTTTCTCACAATCGACCCGCGTCGTGCCACGTCCGTTTATGGGCATTCTGCTGTTTTGTCCATAATTATTTCATTCGGGGCTTTCCCTTACGCACGGTTCTCATGCTAGACCTAAAGGTGTTCTTCTCCTGTTGGATCTCAACTTGGTCCTTTCGGGAGACTAACTGCGCTGTCGTATTGCTACAGCACGTATTGCTATTATTCACACGATCTGAGGCTAATCTATCGTCATGCGCTTCCGGAGCAGGTTTTGCTAACTTTTAAAATTTAGAAAACATTTGGCAGATTCTCTCGTACCGTGAATGGCAGTTTACCAATATCCGTCAATAGAAAAGCATGCAGAACTTATATCTCACCGCTACTCACCTATGGGGCAGAAAGGTGGAGGCTAAGGAACAGGGCCCCACTAAATTTAAGGACAATGCAGTGACCTAAGGAAAGAAAAATGATAGGTGTAACGTTAAGAGGTCGGAAGCGGGTACAGTGGGTGAGGGAACAAATGCGGGATAATGACGTCCTAGCTGAAATCAAGAGGAAGAAATGGGCTTGAGCAGGGCATGTAATGCGAAGGCAAGATAACCGCTGGTCCTTAAGGGTAACGGAGTGGATTCCAAGAGAAGGCAAGCGTAGCAGGAGGCGGCAGAAAGTTAAATGTGCGGATGAGATTAAGAACTTTGAGGAGATACAGTATCCACCACTGGAACTGGAGAGGGTTAATTGAAACCCGCAGTGAGAGTAGCCAGGTTGATGATGGTAAAAACATAGAAGATTCGCTTATAACGGCGTTTTTCATGCAAGAATGATGATCGAGCCGTGTGTGTACAGATGCCGTGGTTGTGCGAATCACCTCTCGCTGCCTTTCGGCAACATATCGGCGCGACCTTCTTTCCTCGCCGCTGCCGCCGAGAGTCTGTTGTGCCTTTCCGGCGGGCGGAGCGGTATAGAGTTACTGTAGTGGTTGCGCTCTGTGCCGTCGGGTGCACTGCATGCACCGCGACGACGACCAGCCGCTTGCCCTTTTAGAGCAACGCTACGTTGCCCAACAGTACGAAACCGTATTCTTACAGCAACAAATTGAAATTAAATGGCGTATACTTTTTTTTCGCGCACGACTCACCTCACCAACACGCATGTTTCGAAAAGCTCCGATGCCACTAAGCCTTTCTTGAAACATCAGTCTTTGCCTGGGTACGGATAGCGCTGGTGCTCTTGTTCATGAGCATCCACACCTCATTATTTTTATTTGTCACGCTTTCTCGCGGTATTCGAATGCGAAAGACTGCAATTTAGCAAGCGGCAGATATGAAAGTTGTTTATTTACAGTGGAGCAGAGCATGACAGCGGGGTCTGGTGTCCTTCGTCCTTCCGCTCGTCCCCTTGCTGCCGATGGCTCGAGAATTAGTCCTCGAAATCAGCCCATGGCTGCCTCGCCCCGCAGTTAGCCTTTTCGCTGGCCAAGCTTCGTTTCCCGTGACTAAAGGCCGTCGTTGCTCAAGAAAGGATGAAAAATCGCTTAGTGTACATGGACCTTTACTGTAGGATGCTCTTTGCAGAGGGTGTCAAACGATTTTTCCGTTATAGCTGTGCTCGGGGTGTGATCCCTACTTATATAGAGTGCAGGAGCTGCATTGTGTACTCTGCGTCTGTTGTCTTTCAGGTGCTGAGTCTTCGTACGCGTCAGGTTATGAAGGTAAGTCGCAAAAAAAAAAAAATAGCGCGCCAGAATATATTTGGCAGTCCTTCATTCGTGGTTGTTATAACAAGTACAGCATGATAACTTTACACTTTCGGGCCGTCCACAGTTAAAGCTAATACAGCTTCGTACATTCATATATGATGGCATGGACTATACATGAGATATGACAGGAAGGAAATAACGTCGAGAACGAAAAGAAACAAAGCTGTCATTACCCACAGGATAATTTTCAAATAGAATAAATATATAAATATGAAGTGGTTCTCCAAATCCAAAGGGCTCAATAATGACACTTTTGTCGTTGGCAAACATAAACGAAGCACCGTTGTGACCCTGATCTGACAGAAATTTTGCATTTGCTAAACATCACATGGAAGTCGGCAGACTTCCCTTTAGACCTCTTGAGATTGCAGGTAATGGCGGATTTTTTGGACATGATGTGGTGATGAATGTTTAATGCATGTAAGGTTAAAGAAACGATCAGTGGGAACAACATTTGAAGCAAATGAACGATAATCGACGAATGGCAAACGTGCTCCGTCACCTATACCGCTGTAGTACTGATACTAGGAGAATAGGAGGACTGCACGGCTGAGAAATCAATAGAAGTGTTGAAGGGAAGGGAAAGATAATGGAGTAACCTTTGAATAAAACATGCGACTTCGTAAACATGTCAGCGCGCCAAGGAAATGCCAGACAAAGTTGTGTTACAGTTCTGCTAGGTGGATAAAGATATTCTTGAAAGGGAGACATTTTTCTACACTTCAAAGAGAAGCGAGCTGAGTTGAGCTGCTATCTACCGAGGTTGTTATCCTTGAAATTATTCTGTCAGTTAATGATCCGTCGTGACCGTTAAGTACTGATTGCATGAGTTGTGGCTCAGATCTGTGAGCTAGCATAGCAGAAGAAGGAGCGGAAAACGAACGTGGGGAGCCTCGTTTCTATGTTTCCGGTTTCCACGCGAGTAAATAATGTTCTCAAGTGAACCGTGTGGCACTCCTGTCCTCTTGAAAGACGCGTGTAGGGCATGCCTTTCCGCGCTGTAATCTGGGCAGCATATTAGGAAAGTGTCTACATCTCCGCGCACACTAGATCATGTTCACAGGGGTGACGTTGTAGGACAAGTTTCATGCAGCTATGCTAGGCGCGAGCAGAGCTCTGGCGACTGGCTTGAGGTCCATTTAGTCCGTGGGTCACACTTGGTTGATTTGAGATAAGGATCTTTAATGCCTGAGCTAAGTTTGTTTGAGGAATCTCGTTTCAACTAAAGCGACCTTGACGAATCCGCAATCAGGCACTCATGGTCAAGGCTGTCCACCACCTCGGTGCCGAGGACACATATGTGCAAAGATACCAACTGGGAACTGAAAGAGAAACCTCTGCTGTGCAGTTGCTAAACCAAATGCAGAGAACTAAGTGCCAGCCTTGCAGAGGGGAACCCACGGTCTCCAAGGAAAGCGCTTTACTTTTCAAGCATAGAGTACTTGAGGATGACATATCCCTGGCAAAAGTTTGGCGCCTCAGACAAGATTTGTTACCGCGTCGTGCAAGACAGTGAGTAGTATGCAGTATTGGCTAGAAATAAAAAGCTGCATTTAGAAAGCCATCAGCAACTGACCAGATAAATGCGTTGATGGAACACACATTTATTCTGTATAAAGAGCTCCAGCATCAGCCCATTGTACTAACGCCAAGAATCGAGATGCTCTGGAGTTTAAAAACGGTGAGAAGGGGGTCAATTTCCGAAAAGCGGAAACAACTAAGTAAAGATGCGAGAACTGTGTAAATGAGTGACTGAATAGTCTAATTCGGGAGGGGGCGTAACCTGACGTAGTGTATTTAAAGAATGTCCTTTCGAAACTATTAGCTATGCGTTTACGATAACACAACCCTTGAATAAATGGAGGCAACAAATCATCTATCATTATACTCGTATTTATTCTATCAAGCTCTTTATTTGGTTCGTCAGTGGTATATTTCTTATTGAGAGGCCGGGAAATGTACTGATAAAAAGAGAGAATTACTATCGTCGGATCGGGCGTAAGGTTGTCATCCGACAGTTACAAAGACGATGGTATTGATTCCGGCAGGCCCTACGAGTTCCTCGTTGAAAATGTACTAGACAAGTTGTAGTCTCCTTTCTTAAGACACGGGGTACGCATTGCGCAGCCAGCGTGCGTAGACGGCTGGCATGTTGCCACAGGTTCTGTCCACACTGCGGGCTTCCATTCGGATCAGCAGCGATTTTTGAAGAAGGCGCTTTGCGCTGTTCACGCTGCACAATCACTTATTCCAAGCAGCCTCCATTACGAATGTATACACGTTAAGTTCAACAAACCACTCTGTTTCAGGCTTACTCTACGTTCAGGACCTTTTCCTCTCTTTTAGCTCAGAGGTCTTTTAACAATATGAAAGAGCACACTGACAAGGAAACGCTATCTGAGCGCCCTACTTGTTTTTGAAATGCTGTTTCCCTCCCTCTCTCCAGAAAGCAGCCTAGACGCAGGTATGTATGTGAACGCACGTGCGTAACGCATCGTATGTAGTAATCTTCGTGTTCGGTTGCATAATGAAGCTCCTAAGCACTTCCTTATACGGCGCCGTCTCCAGTTAGCCAGTGACGCTCCTGCGGCTCTTGTTACTCGCACTGAAGGTTGGCCTCAGCTTTTCGACCGGTCGGTTTAATACCGAAATGACATAGCTTCAATTATCACACTTCACTTCATGGGCAATGTTCTTTTTGGCACAATTTCTTTTTATTCATGCTACAATAAATGTCATTTTGCTCGTTAAGCTTAGGTCCAATTATGTATACTGTAGTTATAATGCGAAGAATTTCATTAAAAGTTTCGTCACCAGGACCAGGTCCTTTCAGATAGTTATATCAAGGTGCTCGCTGCCTTAAGTTATACACGTTAAAAACTCTTCTATCGGCCGGAAAAGTAAACTGATCACGGCTCCGCTGGCAGAAGCGGCTGCGGGGCCTCACCATGGCGCTCCTACTTCGCGCCACCTAAAGCCTCTTGGTGTTTTTAGCGCCACCTAGCGCCGCTCGTTCGCCGCCAGAGTGCCCCGAGTGACGACAAACTTCAGCCTTGCTTCCGCGCGGGTGCTTCTCGCGCTTTATAAATTTCTAGTGCGGCGTTCGGCTGCTCTGCTGCTGACGTTCACGACGAATGGGCGCGCACATTGTCAGTAGTCGAACACATGGCACTGTCCAGCAGTAGCGGAGCAAGTGCACGACATCACAGCACTGCACTGTGCAGGAACGAAGCCCCGTTTTGTTTTACGTTGCTGATTATGTGCCCCACCCCCCAGGCTAAAAAGTTAGCGCTGTATTTTTGCCTTCACTCCGTACATGCGAACTCCCTCCCTCATCAGCTGAAAGCGTCACTGCTCAGCGCGCATCTCAGTTTGTTCTCTTCAGCGATGTATAATGAAAGGTATAATCACGTATGATCACTTATAGTCAAAAACACACACGATTATGCATTGATTACAGGAGTGAGAGCTTCGTAGATGATGTGACGATTCGTGCGCGTACACCAGTGGCCGCACAAACCCGGTCAGTGACTCCCGGGAAGCGGCAGACCGCGCCATCCTGGCGGCGTGTCGCCAAGGAGGGACAAGGCCACATAGCGCATAGGATGGCCGTCGACGACTCCTACGGTGGGGATTAAGCCTGCCACGAAGATTCCAGGGGAGATCTGCGCGGAGGGAACAAAAGGAAGCGGCGAGCGAGCGGCGCCGTTGCGGCACCAGTGGCCGCACAAACCCGGTCAGTGACTCCCGGGAAGCGGCAGACCGCGCCATCCTGGCGGCGTGTCGCCACGGAGGGACAAGGCAACATAGCGCATAGGATGGCCGTCGACGACTCCTACGGTGGGGATTAAGCCTGTCACGAAGATTCCAGGGGAGATCTGCGCGGAGGGAACAAAAGGAAGCAGCGAGCGGGCGGCGCCGCGGGGGCGGCGTGGGGCAGCCGGCGGCTACGGCGAAGGTGGAGACTGCAGAAAGAAAGAAGCAAAAGGCTTAAAAAGGGGGAGCCGACGGGAGGAACGGGCAGACAGGGACAATTCGAGCGAGCGGACGAGACGGAGGAAGGCAGAAGACCGGGGCGGCGCATGGACCAGGGAGCCCGGGTCTAGCCTTCGCTCGCGTTCGGCCTCCGACAGCAAGCCTCAATACCTGGCAGCTCATCCAACGCCTGGCAAGGAACGAGAGCCGCACAGCCACGAAGAATCCCCAGCCCGGCCGCAGAAAACTTCCAGCCATTCGTCGAGCCCGTGCCACAAGAAGCTGACTGAGCCCCGACGTGGACGAGCCCTACTGCATTTCCCGTAAGCGGCATCAAGCCAGATCCATTAATTAAATCATATTCTAAAATCATTCTTGGAGTCTGTGTATCAATCTCCTCATGCCCAGTGTGGACCCAGGGCCAATTTAAGAAACCGGTCCATCACATTGGTGTCAGAAGTGGGGTCCACACTTAAATCATTGGGCAAAAGCTGGATTGCACCCCCAGCGAGAGGAGCTTGAGGCACTGACTATTCGGTCTAAAATGGATGCGGCCCACTCGAGTGCACAGCCCTTTTGGGCAAGCGTATTTTCTTTGTCATGCATGGTGGAGAAATTCACTGGCTACGGTCAGGGGCCGTCTATTGTTGAATATTTTGACATGTTAGAGCAGGTGTGCAAAATGGGCGGTTTAAATGATGCACAGCAGCTGGGAATGGCGAAATGTCGCATATCTGGAGCAGCACATAACTTTGCCTGGAGAGATGAGGAAGTCAGGAAGGCTGGCACGGTGACTGAGTTCAAAACCCTGGCGTTCAAATATTTCGACAGGGAACCTTCCAGTGTAAAACTCAGGCGGTTCCTCGACGCTCGACAGGAGCCAAAGGAAGACGCACGCGCGTTTGCCTCCCGCCTTCGCTTCCTGGGAAATGAAGCCCTAGCGCGAGAACCGGGACCTGATAGTGCGAGGCAAAAGTACGCTAATGAGCTGCTGCTGGAGCAAATGAAGTCACAGTTCCTCATTGGCCTGAGGGATCCAGTGTGCAGGTTTGTCTTGTATAGAGCACCATCGACTCTTGAGGGAGCAATAGAGGCAGCCGTAGAAGAGGAGCGTAATGAGCTGCTGGTCTCTAGTGAGGAAAGGGTGCGGCTCGTAACGGAGCCAAAAAGCGCAAGCGCCGACGCGGGCATTATTCAGTTGACTGGTAGGCTAGATCGGCTGGAGGCGCTCCTTGCTGAAAGCGTACAGCCGAATAGCAGGAGCAATTTTAGGGACCGTGAACGGAGGCAGGTTCGCTGTTATGCTTGCAAAAGGTACGGTCACATTACTAGCTTTTGTCCCGAGCTAAACCGCGAATCGTGTGTGTCAAATGGGCAGCAGCGGGCACAGACCGACACGGAGAGGGAACAAAGAGCCACCGCTCCAAAGAAACTCGTAGAGTCCCCCGCAGCCGAGCCGGTTGAGGGGGGTGACGGTAGTTGTGCTATTGTAAGCGTTTTTGGAGAGTCCTGTCCGACTGCCAAATTCGTGGTAAACGGGGTCACTTGGAATCTTTTGGTTGACACTGTTTGAACGCTCCGGATAACGCTCCTCAAGGAAAAGTTTTTCGATTTGCTGACAAGGATGGGAGACAGGCAGGTGTAAGAGGCCCGAGAATCTCCGAAAGTGCGCTTCGTGGGGATTACAGGAACTGATCTCCGCACAGGAGGATTGTACGTTTTGCGCTTCACAATTGGGAACAGTAGCTTTGACCATCCAAGCTACATTTGTTCAGACGCGGTGTCGCTGCCGGATGACATATCGGGCCTCGTAGGTCAGGACCTGTTGCGGCAACATGGCATCGATGTCATACTCAGCCAAAACTGCCTTTCCTGTCGCGGAACTTTGGTCCCATTAGCAAACCGAGAGGCTGAGTACGTTGCACGAGTGGACTGTGGGGAACAGAGCGCGGAACAATGCTCGCCAACACATGCAAGTGTTAGTGTTAGGGCAAGGAGAGAAACGGTAGTGCCGCCTCGGTCTGAGATAGAACACAAGCCAGGCAGGGCGCACACAAACGCGGACGCATAAAGTGGAGCTAATTTGGTGCGCACCGTGAATGAGCTTCTTCCAGCTATAGATACAGACGACCTCCGCACCGAGCAGCGGAAGGACAAGGCGCTAGAGAAAATATTTCATGCTGTTTCGGGGGGATCGCCCGAGACCCCGACAACTGTTACTTTGTTGACAACGAGGGGACACTACGGAAGCGCACCCGACCCATGCGGTCAGGAAGGCAGGCTGGCCAGGTATGGGAAAGAGTGGTGGTGCCACGGTCAATGGTGACGCACATCTTGAGAGTTTTTCACGATGCCCTGTACGCGGGCCATCTGGGAGTAATGAAGACGCAACGGAGGTTGGAGCGTTAGTATTACTGGCAGGGCATGCGTTCCGACGTTAAAGAGTACTGCGCTAACTGCCGTTCTTGCCTGGAAAGAAAAACTCCGCTGACGTCTCGATTGCAAGTGGCCCATGACGTAACAGTCGAAACATTACGGGATGCAGCCGACAAAAGGAAAACGCGGTTCGACTCTAGGGCTAGGGCGGTTCCTTTCAAGGTGGGAGACCGCGTATATCTTGAGTGCGTGCAGGTCAAGGCAGGACTCGCCCGTAAGTTGACGCCCAAATGGAAAGGACCTTATCGCGTAGTAGAGCAGCTATCGCCGGTTAATTTTTGGATTCGGCATATCGCAGGGGCATCGACAGCTGTAGTTCACGCTAACAGGTTAAAGCAAGCACCAGCATGCTCACCTCTTCCTGAAACGGCTACCTCAAGGGGACAGGAGGGGGAGGACGATCTTCGCACGGAGCCCGCCATTGTAAACCACCCTGCATTGCAGAAAAGCGGTCAGAGCAGCCAGCACAAAAAGTTCAGTCCCTGTGATGAACTGGAACACTTCATGAAGTCGCCGCTCGGAAGCGCCCTCCTTGAGGAGGAGGCAGCCCAATCTGGCAGCCTGATTCCACGGACAGCAGCCGAATACGCTAGGTCAGCTGAACCAGTTCCTGCTCCCTCTCTCATTCCAGCAGCCAGGTACTACATACGTAGCAGAGTAGTGGACAGGGGGGTGCCTCACTAAGTCTGTATTCCCTTTTGTTTTGTTAGGTACAGTACAAGTGCGATTCTTTTAGTTTAGTTTTGTTTGTTTTCTTGTTTTAAATCTTGTAAATACCGTTAATTATTATTTCATTGTGTGCACTCGAGTGGTATCTACGTGAAAGAATTGTTCTTAAACTTCGGTCTGGCTCGATGCTCGTTGGGAAGGAGGGCGTGATTTTCGTGCAGTCCTGAACAGCGTGCGCGCCCGTGTGTGTGTGTGTGTGCGGTGAACTCCTAATGTTCGATGAACATTCTTTTTAAGAAGGAGCGGATGTGACGATTCGTGCGCGTACACTAGTGGCCGCACAAACCCGGTCAGTGACTCCCGGGAAGCGGCAGACCGCGCCATCCTGGCGGCGTGTCGCCCCGGAGGGACAAGGCCACATTGCGCATAGGATGGCCGTCGACGACTCCTACGGTGGGGATTAAGCCTGTCACGAAGATTCCAGGGGAGATCTGCGCGGAGGGAACAAAAGGAAGCGGCGAGCTGGCGGCGCCGCGGGGGCACCAGTGGCCGCACAAACCCGGTCAGTGACTCCCGGGAAGCGGCAGATCGCGCCATCCTGGCGGCGTGTCGCCCCGGAGGGATAAGGCCACATTGCGCATAGGATGGCCGTCGACGACTCCTACGGTGGGGATTAAGCCTGTCACGAAGATTCCAGGGGAGATCTGCGCGGAGGGAACAAAAGGAAGCGGCGAGCTGGCGGCGCCGCGGGGGCACCAGTGGCCGCACAAACCCGGTCAGTGACTCCCGGGAAGCGGCAGACCGCGCCATCCTGGCGGCGTGTCGCCCCGGAGGGATAAGGCCACATTGCGCATAGGATGGCCGTCGACGACTCCTACGGTGGGGATTAAGCCTGTCACGAAGATTCCAGGGGAGATCTGCGCGGAGGGAACAAAAGGAAGCGGCGAGCTGGCGGCGCCGCGGGGGCACCAGTGGCCGCACAAACCCGGTCAGTGACTCCCGGGAAGCGGCAGATCGCGCCATCCTGGCGGCGTGTCGCCCCGGAGGGATAAGGCCACATTGCGCATAGGATGGCCGTCGACGACTCCTACGGTGGGGATTAAGCCTGTCACGAAGATTCCAGGGGAGATCTGCGCGGAGGGAACAAAAGGAAGCGGCGAGCTGGCGGCGCCGCGGGGGCACCAGTGGCCGCACAAACCCGGTCAGTGACTCCCGGGAAGCGGCAGACCGCGCCATCCTGGCGGCGTGTCGCCCCGGAGGGATAAGGCCACATTGCGCATAGGATGGCCGTCGACGACTCCTACGGTGGGGATTAAGCCTGTCACGAAGATTCCAGGGGAGATCTGCGCGGAGGGAACAAAAGGAAGCGGCGAGCTGGCGGCGCCGCGGGGGCACCAGTGGCCGCACAAACCCGGTCAGTGACTCCCGGGAAGCGGCAGATCGCGCCATCCTGGCGGCGTGTCGCCCCGGAGGGATAAGGCCACATTGCGCATAGGATGGCCGTCGACGACTCCTACGGTGGGGATTAAGCCTGTCACGAAGATTCCAGGGGAGATCTGCGCGGAGGGAACAAAAGGAAGCGGCGAGCTGGCGGCGCCGCGGGGGCACCAGTGGCCGCACAAACCCGGTCAGTGACTCCCGGGAAGCGGCAGACCGCGCCATCCTGGCGGCGTGTCGCCCCGGAGGGATAAGGCCACATTGCGCATAGGATGGCCGTCGACGACTCCTACGGTGGGGATTAAGCCTGTCACGAAGATTCCAGGGGAGATCTGCGCGGAGGGAACAAAAGGAAGCGGCGAGCTGGCGGCGCCGCGGGGGCACCAGTGGCCGCACAAACCCGGTCAGTGACTCCCGGGAAGCGGCAGACCGCGCCATCCTGGCGGCGTGTCGCCCCGGAGGGATAAGGCCACATTGCGCATAGGATGGCCGTCGACGACTCCTACGGTGGGGATTAAGCCTGTCACGAAGATTCCAGGGGAGATCTGCGCGGAGGGAACAAAAGGAAGCGGCGAGCTGGCGGCGCCGCGGGGGCACCAGTGGCCGCACAAACCCGGTCAGTGACTCCCGGGAAGCGGCAGACCGCGCCATCCTGGCGGCGTGTCGCCCCGGAGGGATAAGGCCACATTGCGCATAGGATGGCCGTCGACGACTCCTACGGTGGGGATTAAGCCTGTCACGAAGATTCCAGGGGAGATCTGCGCGGAGGGAACAAAAGGAAGCGGCGAGCTGGCGGCGCCGCGGGGGCACCAGTGGCCGCACAAACCCGGTCAGTGACTCCCGGGAAGCGGCAGACCGCGCCATCCTGGCGGCGTGTCGCCACGTAGGGACAAAGCAACATAGCCCATAGGATGGCAGTCGACGACTCCTACGGTGGGGATTAAGCCTGTCACGAAGATTCTAGGGGAGATCTGCGCGGAGGGAACAAAAGGAAGCAGCGAGCGGGCGGCGCCGCGGGGGCGGCGTGGTCGGCGTGGGCGGAGTGGGGTAGCCGGCGGCTACGGCGAAGGTAGATGCTGCAGAAAGAAAGAAGCAAAAGGCTTAAAAAGGGGGAGCCGACGGAAGGAAAGGGCAGACAGGGACGATTCGAGCGAGCGGACGAGACGGAGGAAGGCAGAAGACCGGGGCGGCGCATGGACCAGGGAGCCCGGGGTCTAGCCTTCGCTCGCGTTCGGCCTCTGACAGCAAGCCTCGATACCTGGCAGCTCATCCAACGCCTGGCCGAGAACGAGAGCCGCACAGCCGCGAAGAATCCCCAGCCCGGCCGCAGAAATCTTCCAGCCATTCGTCGAGCCCGTGCCACAACAAGCTGACTGAGCCCCGACGTGGACGACACCTACTGCATTTCCCGTAAGCGGCATCAAGCCAGATCCATTAATTAAATCATATTCTAAAATCATTCTTGGAGTCTGTGTATCAATCTCCTCATGCCCAGTGTGGACTCAGGGCCAATTTAAGAAACCGGTCCATCACAATGATGCGACTTTTTATTTGTAAACACTCTGGCGAGTTTTTTTTTTCTTGCGTGTTGGCACCCTACTGATTTCATGGCGGTCTTTATTTCAATGACTATTAGAATCTAAATTCTGCTTGGTGGGATGCGTATGGAAACGGATCACTAGAATACTGTTAGCGTGTGTCAGTGTTCAAAAAGTTTAGCAACCCGCATTGTGGCGGTTAGGTTCGATCAAGACTTTGAGAGTGAACAAACTTTCAAGAACGACTCCATTTTTATAATTCGACTTCAAAACGACCTCAGCCTGATGGTGCTATAGCAAAGAAGGTTTCATAATAGACCACCTATTGTAACAGCCAATTAACGCAGATTTTAGAGGCATAGTGCACAGACCATGAACAAAGAGCTGACTGACAGAAACTTTAAACTAGGGGCCGCATTTTCTGTCAAGTCTCATCCACCTCCATTGCGCTGCCATCGCCATTGGCAATCAGGGATGTAAGGGCGCAGAGCTAACACGCAGCGTCGTTTGCCGCCCAATTTATCAGAGGTGGAGTGTCAAGGGAACATGTTAGGGAACACGATGTCAAGGGAACACGATGTTAGCTATGATTGTTCTTTGAAATGTATTCTGTTGTCCGCTGATTTCTGCCATGATGGAAGCAATCATGTATTTGATATGGGGGGGCGGGAACCAGTCAAGCTGTTTCAGCTTTTTTTCCCTAACCTCCCCCATCAGGTTGATGGACATAAAGGCTATTCTTATTATTATTAGATTTATACCAGTTTCTATGCTGCTAACAGCAGTGTTAAAAGTCAATCGGACTTCCCCTGAAAAGCCGAAAGATTTAGTGCACAGTGTTTTTGACCTGTCCTAAGTTGGGCCACCAAGCGAGGGCAACAAAATGCACACTGGCTTTGCGCACTAGTGCTATGCAGTCAAGCAATGGTCCATAAGTTCATTTCGAACGCACGGACGGGATGCGCACCTTTTCGAGTGGCCCCTAAAGCGTTGCTCTTGCATTTCTTATTGACGGTATGTCAAAAACAGGTCAATATGAGAGAATTCAGCAAAGAAACGTGAGTCAACAGCTCGGTCGTCTGAGACGATAAATGGTCTTTATTCTTGTAAACAAAATTATGGCAAATTGCCTGCGGCAAATCAGCTGAATTTTTGACCTGACTCGTAGTGTTACTTTTTATACTGAGTGACACGAAAGCAGCTCACTTGTTTCCACCGGTATAGCATCTGCGTACGGCAATGGAAACGCTGCGTAGAATCTATTTTGCATGTATTATGGGATCCAAATTCGTTTTCAGCCATTCACAAAGAGCCACTTCGCACTAGTTAAAGGGGCACTGAGCCATTGCGCCCCACGCGTGTGAGCGAGGCAACACTTTGGCTTAATGGCAAGTGGCTATGCCTAGGCTTGGTGCCCACTTGGTTCTCGCAGTATAAAGTAATGAGGCTGCAAGATTCTGAGGCAGACACTGTTTACCGTCAATTCCCAAAATGAGAAGTGCTAGCGCAAATCATGTGGGCTGCCTGCGGTCGGGGCCACACGACGGCTAGGCATCTGTCGCACTGGTTTCTGAACAGGGCTGTGTAAGAAGGAAGCTCGAGACTTTGTTGCTCACCGTGCACACCGCCTAAATTTGCAGCCGTCGCTATACATGTAGTCACAGTTGTTCCCTCGAAACAAGTGCTCTGTAACCACGTAACAACTGCTTCTTTGTATATAACGGAAGCCTAAACCTTCCCGACAGGTGAACGTAAGGCAGTAAAGCTTGTGGATGAAGGAAGCCGGGAAGACGCGCAGCTTCTCCTCGAGTTACGATCGTTGTTGCCATTCAAAGCTGTGGTCGGCACACAATGCATCTGTCTCATTGTGCACACCACCCCTAGTGGTGTCTCTTTTTCTTTTTCCGCCGCTTCGTGTCACCTGCGTCCTCTTAGCTTTCTGTAGCTTCGATTCCACAAGTCCGCTGGTCAAAACAAATCTTTCAGATAATGACCATCTTATTTAAGGGGGCGATTTAGTTACACTTTTGCATTTACTTTTTTTAGTGGCCCTCGTGCATTCATCTGTCTACACTGTTCATGTTAAAAAGAAGTGCGTGAAGTCAACATAAAACGTTTTCGAATGGTACAAATCGAATCGTTCAGAGTAGATGTAGCTGTCTAAAGTGTGGGAACAATTTTATCAGGCATGCATTCGCACACAGTGAGCAGATTGCGAAAAATGTATATCAATGCGGGAATCAAGGACAAATAATAGCACTTACGCTCATCTAGCGTTTAAAGCCAAAACCTCATGAATAATCACTTTGGCGAGCACCACTTGACCTCTTTCCTCCGGCGTATTCTTTCTGTCCTTAGGACCACGCGCGTAAGTAGACAGTTCTGCAATGGCCTTTCTCGTTTGCATTAAGTATTTCTCAAACTACTCTGAGTCTGAGAGTACTCAGCCTCGGCCGACTCTTTCTGGACCCCTGCCTAGAAAAGGAAACCGTATATCGCTCTATAGCCGTTTCAAAGGTAGAATAGGCCTGCCAAATAAATATTTAAACCAACGCGTTATGGCGGATATCGCTAATTTGATGCATAAAAAAATCAGTTAACTACTCAAACACTCACTAAATAAATAAACGAGTCAATAATAATCAGGCATCAATCAATCATACGCTGTGACATAGCTAAAGCACTAGAAGAGATGGATAAACATGTGAATCTGATATAGTACTTGCCACATAAGCCTTAGTTCTCTGAGTAAGGAGAGCACGACGAGACTAGGAGTGCATTTCTAAGCTGCACCACGTGGGAAGAACTCAAAGCCGCTGAATTAAAACCATGAAAGCAATCCGAATCTGGCAGCGGAACTCGCAGCACTGCTTCTGGACTACGGAAGCCTCCCAGTAGGTTTGGTGATAAATATTAAAAATGTACCTTTTAGGAGCAGCGATGGCGTAGAGGTAGAGCATCCGCCTCGCGTGCAAGAGGACCGGGGTTCGAATCCCGGTGCCACGCAATTCTCCACCGGATATAAAAAAAAAACTCCGCGTGTCGATGGAATTGCATAACCAGGCTTGGAGTGCGGCCTGATTTCGGTGACCAGAGCCGACAACGCACTTCCTCATCAGAACAGGATTTGGCCACCCTGGTGTAGTACTTGGCCACAACCTTCTATGAACAAACCAATTAACCCTCGGCCCTCAGTCCCCAGCGGCTGCGGAGCAACTGACCAAGGCGGCGGTCAGATCTGTGACGCAGCGGAGGGTGCTATGAATCTCTGGCTCCGGACAGGCCGCCATTGGAAACTGAACCTGGCAACGTTTAACGCAAGAACCTTATCAAGTGAGGCTAGCTTAGCAGTGCTGCTGGAGGAATTAGCCAGTATTAAATGGGATGTCATTAGGGCTTAGTGAGGTTAGGAGGACAGATGAGGCGTATACAGTACTAAAGGGCGGGCATGTACTGTGCTATCGTGGATTAGCAGATAGGCGAGAAATAGGCGTGGGATTTCTCATAAATCAGGATATAGCTGGCAACATCGAGGAGTTTTACAGTATTAACGAGAGAGCGGCAGCTATCGTAATTAGGCTTAATAAGAGGTACAAGCTGAAGGTGGTGCAGGCCTACGCGCCTACATCAAGCCATGATAACCAGATAGTTGAAAGCTTCTATGAGGATGTGGAATCGGCAATGACCAAAGTAAAATCACAGTACACTGTACTGATGGGCGACTTTAATGCAAAGGTAGGTAAAAAGCAGGCTGGAGACAAGGCGGTAGGTGACTATGGCATAGGTTCTAGGAACAGTAGGGGAGAGTTATTAGTAGAGTTCCCAGATAGAAATAATTTGCGGATTATGAATACCTTCTTCCGCAAACTAGCAAACAGGAAATGGACGTGGAAGAGCCCCAATGGTGAGACTAAAAATGAAATAGACTTCATACTGTGTGCACACCCTGGCATCGTAGAGGATGTGGATGTCCTCGGTAAGGCCCGTTGCAGCGACCACAGAATGGTAAGGTCTCGTATTAGCTTAGATTTTAAGAGGGAACGGAGGAAACTGGTGAATCGCAAGGCTATTAACGAGTTAGCATTAACAGGGAAGGTAGAGGAATTCAGAATGTCGCTGCAAAACAGATTTTCCGCTTTAACTGAAGAAGACGACCGTAGGGTTGAAACAATGAATGATAATCTTACAGCTATCGTTACAGAGTGCGCCGCAGGAGTAGGTGGTAGGATGGTTCGACAGGATACCAACAAGCTATCTCAGGAGACTAAAGATCTGATTAAGAAACGTCAAAGCATGAGTACGTCTAACTCCACAGACAGGATAGAACTAGCAGAGCTATCTAAGATAATAAATAAGCGCAAGGTAGCCGACACAAGAAAGTTTAACATGGAGAAAATCGAGCATGCTCTAAGGAATGGAGGTATCCTAAAATCAATGAGGAGAAAACTGGGCATAGGTAAAAACCAGATGTATGCGCTAAAAGACAAACAGGGCAATGTCATCAGCAATATGGATAAGATAGTTGAATTAGCCGAAGAGTTCTACACAAATCTATACAGTAGCGAATGTAATCATCAAGTTACTGAGGGAGGCAGTCGAGCACAGCAATGGGACATCCCGCCAGTAACGAAGGAGGAAGTAAAGAAAGCCTTAGGAGCAATTCAAAGAGGGAAAGCAGCTGGTGGGGATCAGGTAACAGCAGATTTGCTGAAGGACGGAGGAGAGATTGTGCTACAAAAACTAGCCACCCTGTATACGTAATGCCTTGTGACCTCGAGAGTACCAGAAGCTTGGAAGAACGCTAACATTATCTTAATTCATAAGAAAGGAGACGTAAATGACTTAAAGAATTACAGACCGATCAGCTTATTGTCCGTTGCCTACAAGGTATTTACTAAGGTAATCGCTAATAGAATCAGGACAACCTTGGACTTTAGTCAACCAAATGATCAGGCAGGCTTTCGTAAAGGATACTCTACAATAGACCACATTCACACTATCAATCAGGTGATAGAGAAACGCGCAGAATATAACCAACCCCTATATATAGCCTTCATTGATTACGAGAAAGCATTCGACTCAGTGGAAACCTCAGCTGTCATGCAGGCATTGCGGAATCAGGGTGTGGAAGAGTGCTATGTGAAAATATTGGAAGATATTTGTAACGATTGCACAGCTACTATAGTTGTCCATAAAGTCAGCAATAATATTCCAATACGGAAAGGTGTCAGGCAGGGAGACACGATATCGCCAATGCTCTTCACTGCCTGCTTACAGGAGGTATTCCGGGGACTGTAATGGGAAGAGTTGGGGATAAGAGTTAATGGAGAATACCTGAGTAATTTGCGATTCGCTGATGTCATTGCCTTGCTAAGCCACTCAGGACAAGAACTGCAAAGCATGATCAATCAGCTAGACAGGCAGAGTAGAACGGTGGGGCTAAGAATTAACATGCAGAAAAGCGAAGTAATGTTCAATAGCCTTGCAAGGAAGCAGCAGTTCGCAATTGGTAGCGAGGTGCTAGAAGTAGTAAGAGAATATGTCTACTTAGGGCAGGTAGTGACCGCAGGTCCGGATCATGAGAGGGAAATAACTAGAAGAATAAGAATGGGGTGGAGCGCGTATGGCAGGTTCTCTCAGGTCATGAATGGTAGCTTACCAATATCCATGAAGAGAAAAGTATATAACAGCTGTATCCTACCGGTACTCACCTATGGGGCAGAAACGTGGAGGCTAACAAAGAGGGTTCAGCTTAAGTTAAGAACAACGCAGCGAGCTAGGGAAAGAAAAATGATAGGTGTAACGTTAAGAGATCGGAAGAGGGCGGAGTAGGTGAGGGAACAAACGCGTGTTAATGACATCCTAGTTGAAATCAAGAGGAAGAAGTGGGCTTGGGCAGGGCATGTAATGCGAAGGCAAGATAACCGCTGGTCCTTAAGGGTAACGGAGTGGATTCCAAGAGAAAGCAAACGTAGCAGGGGACGGCAGAAAGTTAGGTGGGCGGATGAGATTAAGAAGTTTGCGGGGATACAGTGGCGCCAACTAGCAAAGGACAGGGTTAATTGGAGATGCATGGGAGAGGCCTTTGCCCTGCAGTGGGTGTAGTCAGGCTGATGATGATGATACATAAAGAGGTCATCGAGAGTAATAGTGGCACATTACATTTGGCACGATGCGACACAAGGTATGAACGAACCAACAGTTAGAGTTCGGACTAAGCGAATTAAGCGAATTTATTTCGGAACCCGGGGAATCGTTTCTTGTTCAAATCAACAACTGTTAAGGAATATGGAAGAAGGCCATCTGGAAACGAATACGGAAGAAGACTATCTGGACACATCGTGAGTGCTGGCGGGCTAACTGTGATGACCCCATCACAGGGGCCCAAAACGAGGAAGAAGCTCTCAACATTTATAACGAATGTATTTACCTGCTTCAGGCTAACCTCTGTGACACTGCTTGAAAGGAACGTCCAAAAGTTCGACACTAAAGGAGTGGTTTGCGAGTGACGATTGCCGAAGCAAGGCAGCTCGAGCATCTCCAAGGGTTCTTAAAGTGTTGCAGCTTAAATGGGATCAAAGCTCAGATAAATTCACGTTCACCCGACAGTACAGCGAGTCGCCAGGAACTCTGTCTGAAAGACTGCAGCAAGACTAGCGGCGTTTACATGAACCCGACAGGGCCAGGTTTAGTCGAGTTGTCGGGTCGACAACCGGTTACTGGGTTCATGTAAACGCGCGCCGAGTCGGGTCGAAAGTCGAGGGGTCGGGTCCAGTCAATTCCGCCTCAAAGGGTAGGTTGACTAAACTCGACCCTGCCTCGATGTGCTTGTAAACGCTGTCGAGTTGAAGAGTCGGGTTAGTTGGAAGGGAGAGGATAAATGCACACATGTTTATCGCTTGCGTCGTCGCACCTCCGAGACAGCGATGGCCAGCCGCGATATTGGAGGCTGCCACTGGTCGCTCGCATAGCGCTATTCGACGCTTGGTTTCGCTGCATTTGAACCGGTCTCGGCCAGCTAAAATCGAGTTTATGTAAACAAGCAGCCGTCGAGTTGGGGTGACCTTGCTCAACCCGAGCCAAATTCGACCCGACGCTATCAGGTTCATCTAAACAGGGGTACTGTATAGCCCACTTGGGCAGTGAGTACCACTCACCTTGAGGGCGAAGGCTGTGTGCAAACAGCCGTAAACTTGGAACGGGATAATATCTTATAGCAGGACCTGGACGCACAGTGAGTACGATGGTACGTTCGACTAAATAGCTTCCTCTTTTGGTACTTGAACTCACGTTGTGTCTCCTGGCGGCTAGACTGAGTCGATGTCAGCGATATCGGAATTCAAGAAGAGCAGCGGAAGTTTCTCTAAACGCCAAGTACCGCTAAACTTCCAATTCTATTAGACATTGATCGGTGCAGCAAAGCAAGAGGACTTGGCAGCATCGGCATTGCGTTACATCAAAAGGCTACAATATTTTAGCGCTAACACAGGCTCACTAAGGGAAGTCTGAGGAAATAACGCAATAAAACTGGATGCGGCATCAGACAGGCAATAAAATTTGAAAGCTGAGTGGGAGGGGCGGAGCCCTTCATAACGTAGCAGGTCAACCCCGCCGTATAGCCAAGAGCATATGCGACCCGGTCAGCCCGTTCGACGAGCCGAGCCTGAAGCCCTCGCTCGCAGCTGCACAGCGGTGCCTCCCACTGCTCCTCGGTAGTGATTAAGGGGAAGGGGGTGATAGGGCAGGCCAATATAATAAGCTCATCGAGACCTACAGAAAGATGTAGAGTACACAAAGAGCGCCTTCCTTTAGGCTCGGCACAGGGAGATAAATTAGCAATGATTTTCGAACAGACACCGAGCGCAATTATTTGTGCCGAAAATTTTTTCTAGGAAAAGTATTATAAAAACAACTTTGGTATGTTCAATATTTCTTAAATGAATAAAATTTGTCTAGTATTCAAATCAGACACATCATTCGCTCGCTTTCTACCGCAACACTTGCACTTGCGGTGCTGAGCCAAACGCCATTGCTCAATGCCGCGCGAATCGGCGCCCAATTGGTTGGTTAGTTGGTTTTTGAGGGCAGGAAATGGCACAGTAACTGTCTCACGTATCTCGGTGGACACCTGAACTGCGCCGTAAGGGAAGAGAGGAAGGTGAGACGGTGAATAGAAAGCAAGAAAGAGGTACCGTAGTGGAGGTCTCCGGAATAATTTCGATCACCTGGGGATCTTTAACGTGCACTGACATCGCACAGCACATGGGCGCCTCTTGCGTTTCGCCTCCACCGAAACGCGGTCACCGCGGTCAGGTTCGAACCCGGTTAGCGCGTGGCATTGCTTCTCGCCAGTGGAAACGCTCACCAGCAGATGTCTGCTTGGCGACCACATCGAACTGAGACTTGCTGCTGTACATCGCGTGCGCCCAGGAAGTGTCACCGCCGATCAGTGAGCTACTATTGCTGAGGTGTGTGAGTGAGCGCCGGGGCATCTCTCGCCACTGCGAGTCTTTCGCGATAAATGGTATGCATCGGGGTCGAACAGTTCATAGACCACTTATGTATCGTCACTGGTGCAAGATCTCGACGCATCCGTACCGCGCAGCTGTTGGCGCAAGCCAGATGACCCCTCGCTTCTTTCGCAGCGCCCAGGACGAAGGAAGGTCCCGGCAGTACGCGCTCGTCGCCCTGGTGCTGCTTCTGCTGCTGCTGCTGCTCCTGGGGACGCTCGCTGTCCTCAAGCCTGGTGAGCGCAGACGAACCAGCAGAGGCCTGCTTGGTAGTCTGGCTATGCGTGCAGGTTCCCCGCATTTTACAGCGTTAGCTCTATTGGTCACGTTTCGAGCCTCCGAGCTACGCTGACTCCGCGGATAGAGTCCAAGATGGCCGCCTGCATAGCAGCGACATTTTATCCCAGTGGTTGCCATGGTAACCAAGGTGGTTACAAAATGAAATAAAATAGTAGCAGGTGGCAGCGTGATACCGGCGAACCCATATTTATCGCCGTCTGGCAGACGTCAAAGTCTGGCCACTTAGTCCCGACATTCGTGTAAAATTTGTGGGCGAACCGTTTGCCGCACAAAATTCCGGATGGCGTCGCACGATTCAGCGTCCATTTCGTGTAGCATAAACTTACGAGTGAAATTAGAGCCTAGCTTGCGGCAGTGATTAGAACCGGCGGCCTATGTAACCACGATTCCACGTTTTTAAGAATCTTCATAAGAACGTAGGGGCTAAACCATTTGTCGCAGATTGTTCGGGATGGTGTCATACGTTTAAGCATTTTTTGTAGCATAAATTTATTAGTTACGTTAGAGCCTAGCTCACGGTAGGAATTCGAAACGTCGACCTACGTTAAGGTGTGTTAGCGATCAATATTCGATCGCTGCCTCAGCGTCGGCTAAATTTTTTTATCTATGATATCAGCTCCCAAACATGCGACCATAGAATAAGGCAAGGAAATCAGGAATCCTGATCACTTTCTGTGAGGAGAGCGTTTTTGTTATGTACTCAGAATGTCTGCTTTTTCTAAATGAGTGAGCGCGTTAGGTGTCATGCTTACGCCGCCTTGTTTTTTAACCCTGCTCTGTGCACATTCTCGATGACCAACTGAGCTCATACCCTTTAAGTTGCTGACTGCTACAGTGCTTCACTCAAGTGACCAATGATCGCTATGTTAAACGTTGAACAGCCTCAGGGACAAGGGCCACCAAACAAGTAAATCTAATCTCGTGCCGCTTTTTGCAACATATTTGGACATAACTTTTGTTCGCCTTGTTGCGCGAGCACATTGCCTTATCTGAGACTGAAAAGACAAGTAAACGAGCACGCAGCGTGATATCCCTGAGAGCGGCTCTTATCTTGTAAATTTGTTGAGCGCCCACGAATGTCTGTACCACATTGTTCAAAGGCGTCCAGGCCAGAGGGTTTTCGTTTGAGCAGTATATAAATGAAAATATGGTGCGCACGAAGCTACAAATCTCTGGGGTGACGTTGAGACTTTCCTTGCGATCCGCAGATTTTGAGCTCCCGGGATAGGCTGAATGCCTCACTGCAAGGCTAGGAGGCACACTGTTCCGTGGGAACTTGTGACCAACATCTGAAATGCCGTAGAATCGAAATCGGTATAATAATAAAGAGAATTTAAGGAATAAAGAAGGGGTCTGCCTGGTTATGAGTCTGGCATGCTACTCCAGGGCATAAGAATAATCTCAATGCGTGGGCAGTCTGAGCCCCCCCTCCCCCCCTTGAGTATTTTCAGCGGGGGCGGGGACTCACTTATGCCGCCTCCTCGCTAGCCATTTGAAGCACCAAATCCGAGGTTGGTTGGAAGGGAAGTGGGTTGGTTTCTATGATGGCCGTCAGTTGGGCATCCAGATATGTGGATGCGTTGTCGTGTGAATTTCAGCACGCACCCGTGCCTTCTCAGAAGGCTGCGATTCTTAGTTTGCAATTGCAGGCCACGTTTGCGCAGTATGTAGTTGTTTGAATAAATCCCGGGTTGGCTGAATTTAGGCGGTTACCTTCAAATGCCTTCAAGCATCCATGGTTTTTTCAGAACGACCGTGATATTTCGCCTTTTGCAAGTGAACGAGCGAATGAAATGTTTGATAATCTTGGACCGCGAACTCATGCAAGCAGTACGAGCAAGTGGTGGTTCCTTTTCTGGGAGCATGTCTTAACAACATGATAACAGAGCTCAGGCTCACTCAGAGAAATGATGCTGAAAGAAAACGTTAAAGTGCGCATATCATATAATAGCTTGGGTGTGGATTGTCAATCGATTGTCTCGTGACCCGTGCTTTCCGTATTGCAGCATCGTCGGAGCGGAAGGACGACGGCGGAGATGGCTCAGAAAATCCAATTTACATCCTTCTGACCACGCCGAAGAAAACGAAGCCCACCCCCACCACCACGACGAGTACAAGTACGTATAACCGGCGGTTTCCGGCACCCACAGCGATGCTTTCCACACTCACTGCATTCAGTGCCCGAAGCACATAGATTGGATTCTATGCCGAGGCTCCCATCATGCATTGATTGGCACGCGTGAAAAAAAAATGAGCAGTCGAGTGCGATGGGCGTTGCTGCGCATGCTTGGGTTTTGTTTGTTCATGTGCATCTATGACCGACACACGGCGTTCTCTTTCCCACGGCCAAAAATTTCGCCTATGTTCCTAAAGGAGTATAGACACGTAATTTTGGTGACATGATTTATTTTCTACAATGATGCGGTCGACACTACTATACATGAATAAGTTGAGAGAAAACTGACGCCAACCAATATTTTAATTTTGCCCAACGTTTCGGGACCAACTCGGTCCCTTCTTCAGGGGTGGCTAAAGTGTGCCAGCAGCAGCGGGGTGCTGCCTTCGCTCTCCCTTTGTTAGCACGTGGCGCAGTCCACTAATGTAAGCGGAGGGGAGTGTTCCTGGAATCCTATACATTGCCGCCTTTGTTAGCCGGATGTGCCATGACTCTTTTGGTCGCCTCTTGAACAGGTTTGGCTCCACGCCAAGACGCTCACCTCCTCGAAGGATATTCGGTGGTCGGCGCGCTCGCAGTGTTCGGCGAGAGGGTTGGATTCTGAGTTCATTAGGCGGATGTCATTTTTGTGTTGCCTAGAGATTCCGCCAGGTGGCGCCGCCCTGGTTAGCTGGCTGCCTATCATGCTCTGTTTTCACCTGCCCCTGTCCCGGTCCAGAGTCTTGCCCGCCCCTGGATTTGCTCCCCATTGCGTCAGGAAAACTTCCGCATCACGAGGACACCATTGGCATCACGGCCCGCTGTCGAGCTCGCCCTCCAAGCGCTTCCAAAACTCTGCTGCGGCGCGGTGCCTCGCTAACCCTAACGTGCCGCGCCTTCACCTCTGGCATGCAGCGTCTCACCAAACCCCTGAAGCCGAAACCCACCAATGCCTCGCCGGTCTCAGCTTCTCCCGACTCGGTCGCCGTGCGGCCTCCTCCACCGACGCTGACAGCCATGTCTCAACCGGCTGCGTTCAACGCTGTGAGCGAAGCTGGGAGCTCCGGATCGACAGCCGCGGCGCAGCCGGCAGCGTTCGTCGCCGCCGCAGCGTCCACTGCTAGCCAACTTCATGCACTAAGGGACGCCAAGAGCTTCGGGCCCACAGACGCATCACTGTCGGCTGCGTTCGTCGCCGCCCCCAGTGCCGCTGCGCCTACTCTGACCACCCTTCCCGCTGGCAGCGAGTCCGGCAGCTCGAGACCTGAGGCGGAGATTGCGGCTCAGGCTGACGACTCAGCAGACATGGACCTTACGGCGTCCCCGGTCGACGACCATCTCATTCCAACCCCTGAAAGCGGCTGGAGCACCATAGGTGCCAGCCGTAAGCCTGCCTCCGCAACTTGACCCCGCGCCGAACTCATTACAGTTGCCGTCTAGCTTCCCCCTGGCACCCTCACCCCCAAGCTACCGCTCTACGACGTACTCGCCGCAGTCGTCTCCGCTGCAAAAATTTCCGCCAAGATCAGTGCAGAGATCATCCTTCAGGCCATGCCAGCTCAAAGCCTTGTGTTTTTGAAAACTCATTCTCCTCTCACCGCCCACCTCCTGCTTTCTAACACGCATCTTCAGCTTCACGACAAGCCTATCACCATCAAAACATATCCCCTAATCCTTCCATCTCTTTCCTCGGCGTCATCCATAGCGTCGTTGGCCACTTCACCCCTGATGACCTCATGCATGGTATCGAATCATTCAAAAATGATATTCTTGCTGCTCGCATGATGGGCACCACTCAATCGGTGCTCACAACTTTCGCTGGAACCGTCATCCCCCTCTTTGTGTATTTTAAACGCGTTGCCTTCCGACACCGTCCCTATAAGCCTAAGCCTTCCACCTGCACCCGTTGTCTCTCTCTCTTGGGCACCGCGCCCATCAATGCCCCCAGCACAGCGTTCCAGCCTAGTGCCGTCGCTGTGCTGCTCCTCTACCCACCAACCTTTCCGCTCATGTATGTGCCCAGCCCTGGTGCGTTCACTGCCAGGTAAACACCCACCCCTCCCTCGACCCCACTTGCCCCTTCCTCGTCAGTAAAAAACTCGAGTGTGCCAAAGCTGCGTACCCCCGACGCCTATCTTTGCGCCAGGCCACTCAACCCACAACCCCCTCCTCCTCCTCTAATCATGAACCTCCATCAGCTCCGATCACGTCCCCACCAGGCTCCTACGCCGCCAAAGTTAAAGCATCTTCGGTACCAGCGTCCCCCTCTTCCACTACACCACCCTCTTCATCCCTGACTGACGAGAGCCGCTTCTTCGACCTGCTGGAACACTAGGAACGCCAGCAGCGAGAGCAGCAACGCAGTCGCAGACGACTGCGTACTTTACCGCCCCATCCAGACCACCTCTGACTCTAGAATTTTACAGGATGACCTTAAACGAATTGAAACTTGGTGCGACAAATGGTTAATGTGCCTAAACACTAAGAAAACGTCTTTGCTTTCCTTTCATCGTCGGAAAAACTATCAGGCATCAAGTTACACCATTTGTGGCTCGGTAATCTTATCTGTCCACTCTTACAAATACCTTGGCGTCACCCTTTCAGATACACTAACCTGGTCAGAGCATATAATGAAAGTTACTAACGAAGCCAATCGCACTCTTGGTTGCCTCCGTCGAAACTTGCGCCTAGCCTCTGCATCCGTGAAAACACTTAGTTATCTTACATTTATCAGACCTAAAATAGAATACGCATGCTCAGTCTGGGATCCCCATCAAGCTAATCTTTCTAACACCCTCGAAGCTCTACAAAATCGCGCTGCAAGGTTTATTTTCTCAGACTACTCCTATCATTCCAGTGTCACTGCACTCAAATCACGGGCTAATCTTACTAATCTTGAAAAGCGACGCTGCATCTTCAGGCTGTGCCTTTTTCACAAATTCTACCATACGCCACTCAATGTTTCAGCAATCTTACCACTTCATCGACAGTCAAGCCGCACCAGCCATCCTAAAGCCGTCTATCCGCCCCCAGCACAGACCACAGCACATCTTCGTTCGTTTTTTGTTCAGACCGCTCGGGACTGGAACAAACTGCCTGTCGACGCTGTGCGCCACTCCGACCCACATTCCTTCAAGACTGCCATCGAACCACTCTTCACTTGAACATTATGCCCATCCCTGATGTAATACCCCACACCAAGGGGCATTTGAGGTACTAATAATAAAAAAAAAATAAATTTTCCACGACCTACAGCAGCAGATCCACGCCTTGACCCAAACCCTGTAGACAACGACCTCCTCTCTTACATCCCAGCTTACCAAGCTAAATGAGCACATTGCCGCCTTCACCACTCCCTTCTCCACCGCCCAGGTCGCGCCTTTGGCTGATCTTGTCAAAACCACCACACAGGCACACCACGCTCGCTTTGTTCAGCTAGAGACATCGGTTCTGCATATTCTTACCACCCTCCAAGCACAATCCAAACAATTGGAATCCTTCACTTATACGCTCCACTCCCTGCATGAGTCACTGCCCTCGGCCAAAAAGGAAGAACGCGTACCCTTACGAGCCTCTACCTCTGCACTATCATAATGGCTTTTGGCGAGGACCTCGAGATTGTGCAGTGGAAATGCCAAAATCTGTGCCATAATAAGACCCCCCTCCACCAGTATCTACTCGCCCACCCCTCCCTGCCCCCTTTTCTTCTTCTCCAGAAGACTCGGACTGCCCGCCCTATGCCAGGCTGCCGCGCCTACCATGCCGCTATGGCCACACCACTTGCGTCTATTTATGTACGCACTGGCGTGCTCGTGGAGCCATTTGACATCCCCTCCACCCTTCTTAAATATTTAGTTGGTGTGGTCTATTACCAACCTTCTTCCCGCATCTCACTCGCCCTTTTGTCTTTCTACAACCACCCTGTCACCTCCGCCCTGGGCAAGTTCGTTCACTCACTTCCTTCAAACTCCCAACTCCTCTTTGGTGGTGACTTTAATGCCCCTCACACGCTCTGGGGCTACCCTAAAACCCTCAAACCCAGCCGCCTTCTCCACTGTCTGGCCCAGGAACGCCACCTAACCCTTCTCAATACTCCTGGCTCCCCAACTCGAGCGGGCACTGCCTCACAGCGCCCCACGACACCCGACCTCACTTTCTCTAGGGGTTCACTTTCCTTTCTTTGGCAGGCCACAGCAGAAACTCTTCTCTGTGACCACTTTCTCGTCCATATTTCCACCTCTCTTTCCCACATCCCTCGATATCATACGGCCACTCACACTGACTGGCACGCCTTCCAGCTAATTTCGCCTCTGACTCCTTTCAATCCTACGACGACTGGACGTCGCGCATCACTGCAACACTTACGTCCAGTATACGTCGTGTCCGCTCCTCTCACCCAATCTCAGACCCAGATCCTCACCTTCTCCGTTTATGGCGTCACCGTAAACGTCTTCAACGCTCCTTTCACTCCCAACCCCACAATGCCCATTGGATTGGAAAACGTTTATTGTCAGCACTGAGCCCTAGTGGGCATTATACTAGGTGGCTTCGAGCCCATGGCTCTTGGCGACCTTGTGAGCCCACACAGTGGCCCGGACGTGCGTCAACGGGTCTGAGCTGGCCAGTATAGCCTCCCACCGCTCCAGAAAAGGGACTGGTAGTAGGTCCGCCGGTGGCGGCGCCTTTTTGCAGCTCCATAAAATGTGGTCATATCCGGCTATCTCGCCGCATTGTTTGCAAGTAGCGTTGTATTGTGTTGGATACATGTGTGCTAGTCTCGACGGGCTAAAGAAGGCTCGCGTCTGGAGCCGACGCCACGTTACCTCCTGGCTTTTGTCGAGCATTTTGTCTGGTGGCGGATAGATCCTCCTTTCCAGTTTAAACTGATTGGTGTATTCGTGAAATGATATGAATGCATCTCTCGTAAAATTTGGGGACACAACCCGGCTCACTGCTCGGCTGACATAACCTCGAGCTATACTGTGAGCCAACTCGTTTCCCCTGTTCCCCGAGTGTGCCGGCACCCATATTAGTTCCACCTCTCTTTGGTCCCAGTCTTTATGTCTTAATATTCGTTCTGCCTCCTGGGAGATCATACCCCGCGCAAAATTGTTGACAGCCACCTTGGAGTCGTTAATTATGGTGACTGCTTTGGTGCTGGCCATTGCCATGGCGATAGCCGCCTCCTCCACTGTCCCTGAGTTTTTGTTTTGACCGAACCGGCCGTTAATGTTTCACTCGAGTCGTTCACGGCCACGACCACAAAGAGTCGCCTCCTTCGTATTGCGCAGCGTCTACATAGGTTGTGTATTCCGAGCCTTCGAGCATGGCTTCAAGGGCCTTTGCTCTGGCTCTCCTCCTGCCTTCGTGAAAAGCAGGGTGCATGTTTTTTGGAAGTGGTTTAATAGTTAGTAATTTTCCAACTTTGGTCTGTAATTTTGCCTGCGCGTTTCTTTCCGGAATTCTATCATGTAATCCTAGGTTGCTGAGGATCTTTCTCCCCGGGGGTGAGGTCGCTAGCCTCCTTAATTGCGCAAATATATGTGCCTCGCATAGTTCCGTGGTGGTGTTGTAGATCCCCAGTTTAAGAAGTCTTTCCGTAGGAGTGCACTGGGGCAGCCCCAATGCTGCTTTATATGCCTGCCTTATGATCCCATCTATTTTGTTCTGTTCCGCTAGCCCTAGCTTGAGGTAGGGAACGGCGTAAACTATTCTGCTTATCACGAAAGCCTGAACCATTCCGCAGAGATCTTTCTCTTTGATTCCCCGTCTTTTGTTAGCTATTCGCCTTATGAGCCAGGTTGTCATGTTAATTGTGCACTTAAGCCTGTTTATTGTATCTGTGTTCTTTCTATTGTCCTGTATTATAAGTCCTAGGACCCTTATTTTGTCAACTCTGGCTACCGGAGTCTCATTTACCAGTACGTGAATGTCTCCTGCGTTGGTATCGCGTTTGCTAGAACTCCGGATCACCAGAGTTTCGGATTTGCTTGGCGAGCATTTTAATCCTGCCCATTCCGCGTATTCCTGGGCAATATCGATCGCACGTTGGAGATTTTCTTCTATTTCCCCATCGTTTCCAGTATGCGTCCATATTGTTATGTCATCCGCATATAGCGCATGGTTTATACCTTCGACAGTCTTCAATAGCGGTGGTAGGTTCTTCAACGCCAGGTTGAATAAGAAAGGAGAAAGCACTGAGCCCTGCGGAGTTCCCTTGTCTCCCAGCTTAATAGTTTCTGACTGGATGTGTCCTAGATTTATTTCTGCGGTTCTGCCGGTTAGAAAGTCCCTTACGTAATATTAAGGGACTACAACTTTCCTACTGGTTCACTGCTCTGCAAGCCGAGATCATCATCCACTGCGCCTCCCTCGAGCACTCTCATTGGAGTGCTCTTTGTGATGTCCTTGACTCTGCATTGCACTCGCGATCCGCATGGTCTCCCTTTAAATCCCTCCTTGGCACTAAGCCTGCCCTTGCTCCCACTATAGCTAAGGCCTTCACTCAAGGGGCTCCATCCGATGTTTTTGATCAGCTCGCCTCTCTCTACCTCCCGCCCCCTCTGGCACCCTCCTACCCGGTGTACTCAGGCGTACCTAATCCCTATTTGAGACCACTCCTTCACTCTTCTAGACCTCGAATCGGCTCTGCCTGCTAATGCAACATGGTGGGCTCCTGGTGAGGATGCCGTTACACACACCACACTTTTGCAACCTTCCTCACTGCGCCAAAGAATTCCTCCTTCAAACCTACAAAGAGGCATGGGACAGCGGCTACCTGCCGAGCTCCTGGACCTCCTCCCTCATTTCTATGATTCCAAAGCCGGGAAACCTCCCTCTCTCTCTAACCTCCGCTCAATCTCCCAGACATCGTTTGATAAGACCCTTGAGCGAATGGCCCTGACTCGCCTCTCTAATTTTCTCGAGGCGAGGAAGTTCTTCCCCCATTCTATCATCGGCTTCCGACGCCGCGTCTGTGCAGAGGACATGTTTCTCGTTCTCCAGCACACCTTTCTGTCACCTACTCCCATTCAAATTCACGCTCTTGTGACCGTCGATGTTCGTAAGGCCTTCGACAGTAAGGCCACGACCACATCCTTTCCCAACACGCCTCCCTAGACTGTGGCTCCCGCATGTACTCGTATATTCGCTCATTGCTCTCTAAGCGTGTCGCTCGCTTTACAGTAGACACCTATCTGTCCGAGCCCCACAACCTCACCCGGGGCACTCCTTAAGGGGCTGTTCTCTCTCCTATCCTTTTCAACCTCGCAATGGCACCTCTCGCCTCCCAGCTAGGTGAAATTCCCGACCTGCATCATATAGTTTACGCCGATGACATCACTCTGGTATTCGTCTAGCTCTCCCGGTCACGTACAGGACAGGCTGCAACGTGGCCTAGATCTCATCGACTCCTTTCTTACTTCCGCTGGCCTCTCTCCTGCTCCTGAAGAATCCGAGCTTCTCCTTATCAACCATTCCTCATACCAGCGCTCACACAATCACTTCGTCTGTCTCCACCTTTCTGGCTCTCCCATGCCTGTCGTCACGGAGTGCAAAGTTATTGGCTTTCCTTTGCAAGCGGCCAAAAATGTGCAAGCCCTCCAGCACTCTGTTACCACCTGCCACTTCGTAACTCACCTCCTGCGGCGCCTGGTCACTCGGCGCTCAGGTCTCCACGAGGCTCATGCGTGCCGAGTTGCCCACGCGCTGGCCCTCAACAAGGTCTTGTACTTTGCACACTACGTTTCCTTCAATCAGTTTCAACTTAACGCTCTCGAGACTGCCCTTGTGGGCCTCTACAAGGCAGCTCTCAACCTCCCTATCAATACCTCTACCGCTAAGATCTTTGCCACAGACCTCTTTCATCCTCGCCGTTCTATGCTCTTTCTCCATCGTGACTCGCAGCTTGCCCGGATTTCCCTTACCCGTCAGGGTCAGTGGTTACTGACTCAAGCGGGTATCTTACCCCTTCGGATCGTCCCGTTTAACTCTCCTATTCTCACCCTGGCTCCCAATCATCGTATCCACCCTCTCCCGAAAAACATATCCCCCATCCTGCATGCCGGCCGTTGTCATGCGGCCGCGCAGCACCATTCCCTTCTCTTTAATACCCAGGGTGTAGCTTACACGGATGCCTCCTTCGTGGCTCGTCGAGGTTCCTGCGGCTACGCCCTGTACCATCCCTGCCTCCCCGCACCTGAAACCCACACCAGCGGGCCGTTTCTACGTTCTCCGGATGCATTGTCCCTCGAGCGCATCGCCATTGCGCTTGCCCTCGAGTCATTTGCCCTCCTTCCTTCTTTTCAAGAGTACACAGTCTATTCATACAAGCCGCTATACACAACATACAGAAATACACCCTAACCCTTTCTCTCCAACAGGAGGTCGAACGAGTGGTCTCCGCATTGCAGCCTTCCATCGTTTAGGTCCCTGGGCATTCAGGGATTGACGGCAATCAGCTGGCCCATCAGCTCGCCCGCGACACACTCTTCCGGGCACCGTTGATCCCCTGGCCCAAGCCCTCAGAGGACGGAGGGAGACTCACCCTTCGCCACACCATAAAAGCGGTCTACCTAGAGCTCCGCCTCGACAAACGCCTTTACCTTCCCCCTCATCCATCACTCGCGGTGCCGGAGGCTCGCCCTTTTCGGGACATCCAGATGAATGCAGTCATCATCCCGTCCTGCCTCTTTCTTTATCACTATCGATCGGACCCTTCCTGTCCCAACTGCCGCTGCATCTATGCGGACCTGGCCCATTGCCTCTTCTATTGTCCGGTTGCTCAGCAGTCGGGTTTCCACCCCCCACCCTTCTTTATCCATCACCACCTGGTTCGACTGGCTTGACGCTGAAGAGGAGGAAGAACAGCGACTTCTGGTCGCCCAGGCGGTCGACATGCTCGGCCTGTAAATTATGGCCGAATGTATTCTACTATTACTACTACGGTGTCGCCTTAGTCTTTGGTGAAGTTTTTTTGTTTCGCCGATCTATGAAGCCGGGCCCTTGGAGCATGGGATTTTGTAGACGACACCTGGTTGTTTTTCTCTGGGGACGCGCCGAAAAGGGCTCTGCAGTAACCGTTTTGGAGACAATGGCAGTGCAACCTGCAGGAATCCCCACCCGAAAAAACTGCCTAATTGTTAGCGCAGTTTGCTTGTGATAACAGCCAATGGCGCTGACACCTCGAACACGGCTAAAAGGGAGGCGGCTATATCAGCTTCTGTATATTTTAAAGTTTTGTCCCTTATAGCTTTCGAATGTTTTATTCTTTAAACTCCCCTCATATCCGGTGACCGCTAAGTTTTCTGCCGTTTTTACAAATCTCATTCTCCTATATATATGTATATATATATATATATATAATGCAGCAAAAAAAGGGAAAATCTTGGCACGGTATGTAGTAGTAAGAACGTAGACCAACGTTTGAAACGCTTGAAACAATTTATTGACGTTTCGACCGTGGAACGGCCTTCGTCAGAATTGACGTTATATTTATTGACGTTTCGGCCGTTCCACGGTCGAAACGTCAATAAATTGTTTCAAGCGTTTCAAACGTTGGTCTACGTTCTTACTATATATATATATATATATATATATATATATATATATATATATATATATATATATATATATATATATATATATATATGATACGAAATTGAGAAACGCTTCTTTTAAGTAAACATTTATTGGGAGTCGACGTTTCGGACAGAGCCTGTCCTTTTTCAAGGACAGGCTCCTTTTCAAGTCTTGAAAAAGGACAGGCTCTGACCGAAACGTCGACTCCCAATAAAGGTTTACCTAAAAGAAGCGTTTCTCAATTTCACATCTTATTTAAACTAGCAACCAAGTACGCTTATCTTATTGTGATATATATATATATATATATATATATATGTATAAATAAATATATATATATATATATATATATATATATATATATATATATATATATATATATAGACGTACTTCGGTTGACACACGGTAGGAAAACAACAACTTTATTCAAACGTTTCGACCAGGGTCTGGCCTTCGTCAGAGTGATGGGGTACAGGCAAAAGACACAGTTTATAAGGGAATGTACGCGGGGAGGGAACATTCTGATTGGCGCATCGCAGCGGCAAACACCTCAGTATGAGTCGCCAGTGAATGATAAATGTAGTCAACAAAGCACAGGCAAAAATTACTAAATCATCCTGGAGGATAACTGCAATCACATTGTGAAAAAAAATGTAAATAATACACAATGTTTTGGTCCTAGCTCAAATGCCCAAGAAACGGCGAACAACAACAACAACAAAAAAATCAAAAAGTAATAAAATTATCACACACGAGAACACAGGTGAAAACCACTTTTGATTAAACAACGCCTCTTGTGAAAGGGTATGGTACTAAGATGCGGTGCTGTTTCCGAGATTAGCCATTTACTAAGAAAGAAAAAAAGCGACGCTAACACTAAAAAGAGGACGAAAATGATCAGTGTAGATTAAACACGGCATGATACTATAAATTGTTGCGGTTATGAGGATAGACAAGTCAGCTTCCCAAAATTTTCATTGAGACCACAAGAAACAGTATTAAATTTCTGTATAAAAAAAGGATTCACGAACTTCGCGTTCATGATGGGTCTAGAAGCCTGATTCCAGTAAAGTTACTTGAATTTTTTCGAAAGGGTGCTTAGTGTTGTTCACATGTTTAGAGATAGGAAGGCTAGGCACTGTCTTGCAATGAGCTTTGTGATTATTAAAACGATATCTGAATGGTATTTCTGTTTAGCCAATATACTGAATTTTGCAGACTGAGCATTCAAGCATGTAGATTACGTTGCTGGTATCACATGAGTAGTTTCCCTGAATTTTCACTTTAAAGTTCGATGCAGTGCTGGAAGGCGTTACTGATGTCACCATCTGCGCGTAGACTTTGCAACGTGATTTATTACATGGATGACAGCCGATCGACACACTTGTGCTTGTTTTAGAAGACGTGAGAATGTCACTGAGGTTTTTGCCACGGCGATAGACGACCCGGGGAGCTTGTTGAAAAATGTGCTAGAGTCGATCACTTTGCATGAGAATGACATGGTGTTTTTTCAAAATGCCCGCGACGTTTGGAACGGATGCTGAGTGGGTTAGTACCAGGTTGATATGCGTTTGATGGGATGGCTGGTGTTTTGCTTTGAGGAGTGCCTCACGGTCAAGAAGGCCTGCGCGTTCTACAGCGTCGTTTATTGTTTATTGGCATGGTTGACACAGGCGGCAGCGTACGGCTCCGGAGTTCCAGGTTGGTAGGGGACGAACCCAGCACCTGCACCAATTGTACGGGTGCGTTTATTAGGCGTCCTCAAGAGACGTAACCGCCGAGCAGGATCTGGCAGCGTAGACGGGCGTAGCCAGCACCAAGAGAGCGGGGGCAACTTCGTCGTCGTCAGGCTCAGCGTAGCGTCGGCGCGTAACTTCGTCGTCGTCAGGTGCAGCGTAGTGTCGGCGCATGACGATAGCGGAACCTGTCACAGTTGGCACACTACAATATATATATTATTACGGGGGGTTAGCCCAGCAGCAGACGGGACAGGCGACAGTCAGAAGGCACACCGAGCTAAATCACTCCAGCACAAACTGCCACGTCCTCGTCGTCGTCCACTGCCGAACGTCCCAAAACAACGTCGTCTTCGCCTAGCAACTATGCACCGTAACAACATATAGCATATATATATATGCGAAATTAAGAAACGCTTCTTTTAAGTGAACATTTTTTGGGAGTCGACGTTTCGGACAGAGCCTGTTCGGACAGAAGGGTCGTGGCCTTGTGGTAGAGCATCCGCCTCGCATTCGGGAGGTGCTGGGTTCGATCCCCAGTGCCGCCGGGTACCCACCGGTTTCTTTAATGGGTACAAGATTTCCCCTGGCCTGGTGCTCGGCTCTTCTAGGGTGAAATGCTTGGGAAAAGGGTCTTAGACCAAACTGTTGCCTTGACGGATGAGTGATAAGTTCCCCCGCCAAGCAACCATAAGTCCGCCTCGTGCGGCATAAGCCCAATTTGTGGCCCTTTTTTTTTTTTCACTTCTCCCAAACGTACACCCCTAAAGGAAGCCGAGCGCCAGGCCGGGGGACGCTTGTACCCTTTTGACCGGTGGGTGCCCGGCGGTGGGTTGGTTTCGAACCACCCACCTCCCGCAGCCGAGACGGGCGCTCAAACCACTAGGCCACGAAGGGTAGCAGCGGGTCGCGGCCAAAGAGCAGGTAGAAGGGGGAGTAGCGGGTGGTATCATGGCGTGTGGAATTGTAGGCGAACGTCACGAAAGGTAAACTAACGTCCCAGTCAATATGGCGGTCTGAGACATACATAGACAGCATGTCCGTCAGGGTGCCGTTAAGACGCTCAGTAAGGCCGTTGGTCTGAGGATGGCAGGCCGTCGTGAACTTGTGGCGGGTAGAGCAGGAGCGCAGAAGGTCGTGGACCACTTTAGAAAGAAAGCAGGGGCCGCGATCCGTAAGCAGTTGACGAGGAGCGCCATGAAGTAGGACGACGTCATGGAGAAGAAAGTCGGCGACGTCGGAGGCACAGCTGGTAGAGATAGCGCGCGTGATAGCGTACCGGGTAGTGTAATCGGTCGCGACGGCAATCCACTTGTTCCCGGATGTTGATGGGGGAAAAGGACGAAGCAGATCGAGACCAACACGGAAAAATGGGTCAGTCGGGATGTCGATGGGCTGAAGCTGGGCACTAGGTGGAAGTGGGGGCGTTTTCCGGCGCTGGCATTGATCACAAGCAGCAACATAACCGCGGACAGAGCGGTAAAGGCCAGGCCAAAAGAACCGCCTGCGCACGCTGTCGTACGTGCGTGACACGCCTACGTGAACTGCAGTAGGAGCGTCATGAAGTTGGGCAAGTACTGTGGAGCGGAGGTGGGTCGGGACGACGAGCAAGAGGTCGGCGCCATCTGGGTGCATATTGCGTCGGTACAAAGTATCGTGATGCAGCACGAACATTCGTAGAGCAGCATTGGAAGGGTCGCTGCGGAGGCGGTCGAGTATGAGGCGCAGAGATGGATCACGGCGCTGCTCGTCACCAATGTTTAGAAAGTCTTAACGGACAGTACACAGTCGTCGGTATCACGGGTGTGGGAATCAGGGGATCGACAGGATGGCGGGACAGACAGTCAGCGTCTTGGTGCAGCTGGCCAGACTTGTAGACAACATTAAATGTGTATTCTTGTAAACGCAAGGCCCAGCGACCCAGACGGCCTCTAGGGTCTTTAAGAGAGGACAGCCAACACAACGCATGGTGATCCGTAACTACGCAGAAGGGCCGTCCAAACAAATAAGGGCGGAATTATGTTAACGCCCAAAGAAGAGCAAGGTACTCCCGCTCCGTAATGGAGTAGTTACGTTCGGAAGGAGAGAGCAGGCGGCTGGCGTAAGCAATCACACGAAAGTGCTCCTGTTGGCGCTGCGCAAGAATGGCGCCAATACCATGGCCACTGGCGTCTGTGCGAAGTTCCGTAGGCGCAGATCGGTCGAAATGGGCCAGCAGAGGTGGAGCAGTGAGGGCCGCAACAAGTGCCGTGAAGGAGCGAGCTTGGTCAAGGCCCCAGGAGAAAGGGACTTCCTTCTTCAAGAGAGTGGTAAGGGGACGGGCCGTGTCGGCGAAGTTCGGGATAAACCGGCGAAAATACGAGCAGAGACCGACGAAACTGCGCACATCGCACGAGGAACGGGGAGTGGGGAACTCACGAACGCCACGAACTTTGCTTTACACCAGACGCATCAACCATGTGGCCGAGGACCTTAATTTGGCGCTGGCCAAAGGTGCACTTCTTGGAGTTCAGTTGGAGACCAGCGCGACGGAAGACCGCAAGGATAGTAGCAAGACGGCGTATGTGGCTTTCCAACGTTGAGGAGAAAACGACAACGTCATCTAGGTAGCACAAGCACGTTGTTGAAGCCACGCAGAAGAGAGTACATCCTGCGCTCGAAGGTGGGAGGAGCGTTGCAGAGGCCGAAGGGCATAACTTTGAATTGGTACAGGCCATCGGGGGTGATAAAGGCAGTCTTCTCACGATCCCGTTCGTCGACAGCGATTTGCCAGTAGCCTGAACGGAGATCAATAGAAGAAAAGTAGCTGCCACCATGTAGACAGTCGAGGGCGTCATCAATTCTCGGTAGAGGATAGACGACTTTCTTCGTTACTTGATTAAGATGACGATAATCGACACAGAAGCGCCAGCAGCTGCCATCTTTCTTTTTCACCAACACCACGGGGGATGCCCAAGGGCTGCTAGAATGCTCGATAATGTTGTTCGCCAGCATCTTGTCCACCTCTGTTTGGATGACATGGCGCTCAGCAAGAGGGACACGATAGGGCCTTCTGTGTATAGGGCTGGCATCACCCGTATTGATGCGATGGGTCACGACAGAAGTTTGGCCGAGGACGATTCCCGAAATCGAAGACATCACTGTAGGAAGCTAAAAGGGCGCAGAGGGCGTTGGCGTGGTCAGGTGGCAAATCCGCCGCGATCATTGCAAAAGTAGGGTCCGGGCGTGAAGCGGCCGAGCGAGGAAGGGCATGGAGACCAGCGTTAGGCTCAGCTGTTAGAGAGGAAACTGTACATTCGGCCAATGGAACCAGTTCAGCGAATGCGATGCCACAGGGTAAAACTTGCGGAGAGAGACTGAAGTTCAGAATCGGAAGGTAGGCGCGGTTGCCGGTGACGGTCAGGACTGTGTATGGAAGGATGACGTTACGATGGAGAACAACGTCCTTGATTGGGTACGTGACGTAGACGCCATCAGGAACGGCGGGAAACGGGGACATAGGGACATAGACTGCAGCGTCACGTGGCAAGCGAGTAAATTAAGCGGCACGTAAGCAAGGCGGCTTGGTATCGGCGCTTTCGGAGCAGAGCGGCAAGTCCAAACGAAGAAGGCCAGTGGCGCAATCAATTAGAGCCGCGTGCGTCGTTAAAAAGTCGATGCCGAGGATCAAATCGTGGCGGCAATGGTCGAGTACAGTGAACGCGACAGGGGTTGTACGACCAGCAATGGAAACACGCGCTGTGCACAGTCCAACAACGGCAGCAGCACTTCCGTCGGCGACGCGAACGGCTGAGGAAACGGCAGGTGTCACAACCTTCTTCAGACGACGCCGAAACGAGGAGCTGAGGACAGAAATTTGGGCGCCAGTGTCAATAAGAGCGGTAACTGGAGCACCGTCCAGGCAGATATCGAGAAGGTTGCGGCGAGGAGCGAGGGTCAGGAGAGGATTCTCGGGCCCTGTCCCGGCCCGACGGGAACGGGCCCTGTACCGGCCCGAAAATCCAGGAAAGGATTTTTGGGCCGGGTCATCAATGCAGCATCACCTCCAGGAGCTGCATTGGTTAGTTTTCCGAGTGAGAGCCAGGTAAGGGTGGAGTGGACGGGCGTCGAAATTGCGGAGAACGAGAGCGGTGGATCTGAGGGGAAGGCGAGCGGCTGGAATTTCTATGGGTCGAAGTCTCGAAAGCGTGTGGAGACTCAGCACGGGAAGACGTCTGGCGTGGTTCGACGCCGGCACGGCGATCATAATTGGAACTAGGTCCGTAGTCTGCACGACGATCGTAAGTAGAACGAAGGTGGTGAGGTGGTGAAATCCAACGGCTGCGGCAGTGACGGGAAATGTGGCCGACACGCGAACAGGTGAACCAGATTGGGCGGTCGTCCGGGGTGCGCCAATCCGCAGGATTCCGGTAGCGGTAACGTGGTAGTACGGTCGGAGTCGGTGAAGCAGCAGCAACCAGTGGAGCGGTGTTTGGCAAACAGGGCGACGAAGACCGCAGGCCAGAATTCAGGCCCACGTTCGCAAACTCCTGGCGAACGACGGCCTGGATCAGCGCAATCGTAGAGTCGGCCGGTTGAGGGGCGAAGGTGACGGGAGTCATAGCTTCCAGTTCTCTGCGTACAATTCTTGTTAAATTGGCAGGATGGGACGGTTGTCGTAGTGTTGGCAGGTCTTCGCAGGAGGATGTCGCCGCTGGTTTCGGAAAGCGATGAAAACGAGAAGCAATACGGCGATGTTTTGCCTGCTCGAATTGCCAGCATACCTGGAGGACGGAGTCAACCGTTGCACAATCTTTACAAAGAAGGTTGAACGCATCATCAGCAATCTCCTTCAGGATGTGGCCTACCTTGTTGGTCTCTGGCATGGAGCTATCTACTTTTCGGCAGAGAGCGAGGACGTCCTGGATGTACGAGAGGTATGACTCCGTAGACGACTGTGCTCGAGAAGCAAGGTCTTTTTAAGCACCCAGCTTGCGTCCAATTGGTTTGCCAAATAAGTCTCAGAGCTTTTCTTTGTAGTTGTCCCGAGAGGTGAGGTCTTCCTCATGCGTCTCAAACCAGACGCGCGCCGTGCCCGCCAGGTAGAAAATAACTTTAGCAAGCATGAGCGTCGCGTCCCAGCGGTTGTGCTTGCTGACTCGCTCATACATGGCGAGCCAATCCTCGATATCGACGTCATCGGTGCCACAAAATTGCCCGGGTCGCGAGGCTGCGCCACGACAACGGTCGGCGCTAGTGGTGATGCTGCGGCCGGAGGTGGGTTGGACGGCATAGTGATGGCTCGAAGCTGACGACCTCTGTGGAGGACCAGGGCAGGGTCCCGTTGTGATACCCAGCACGACCTCCACCAAATATTACGGGCGTTAGCCCAGCAACAGACGGGACGGGCAACAGTCAGAAGGCACACCGAGCTAAATCACTCCAGCACAAACTGCCGCGTCCTCGTCGTCGTCCACTGCCGAACGTCCCAAAACAACGTCGTCTTCGCCTAGCTACTATGCACCATAACAACATATAGCATATATATATATGCGAAATTAAGAAACGCTTCTTTTAAGTGAACATTTTTTGGGAGTCGACGTTTCGGACAGAGCCTGTCCTTTTTCAAGACTGACATGGTTCTTGCTTCTCTTCTTAAAGGGTCTTCACTGTACAGGTGTTCGACACATGAGCCAAAACAAGCAGACGATGCAGGAGGAAGAATGGCTCAAGGGACAGAAAAAAGAAAAAAATTAACAAAAATACACAAACGAACTAGGAGGGGGAAGAGTAAATGTCGTCGCCCGCCACCCACGTATGCGGTGGCGGGGAGAAAAGACGAAAAAAGGAGAAGATAAGGAGAGAAAAAAAATGGCTGAGGCTTAACTTGGTTAAACCTGGAGAATGCGAAGCATCATCGTGTCGCGTAATTTGGAGGCGCACAACCTCAGCGACGGCGCGAGGGGGGCCCCGGTTTCTCCACTGTCGTGACGTCATCAAGTCACGTGGTGTGACGTCATGTATCACGTGATTTGGCGGCGCACAACCACAGCGAGGCCGCGAGGTGGGCCCCCGTTTCTCCACTGTCGTGACGTCATCGTGTCACGTGGTGTGACGTCATGTATCACGTGATTTGGAGGCGCACAACCACAGCGACGGCGCGAGGTGGGCCCCCGTTTCTCCACTGCCGTGACGTCATCGTGCCACGTGATGTGGCATCATCGTGTCACGTGATTTGGAGGCGCACAACCACAGCGATGGCGCGAGGTGGGCCCCCGTTTCTCCACTGTCGTGACGTCATCGTGTCACGCGGTCTGACGTCATGTATCACGTGATTTAGAGGCGCATAACCACGGTGAAGGGCTGAAGTGGTAGCTAAAGTAGTATGCTTCGCATAAAAAGTGGGACGGGAGAATGGACGGCGAACCTGAGTCCCAACACAGCGGAAAGCTAGTAAAATGTATGGAGACAGAGAGCATAGATTTGAGATGCACTCAAATGTTGTCCACTTAAGCGAGTAAACCAAATACAATGAAGCAAAGAGGGGGGCGGGGGAACTTCCGCCATATGTAACTCCTTTGTCAGGATGAGTCAAGGCGGGCAGAGTGGAATTTAACTAGACACACGTGGGGTGTAGATATGCTCACATGCGCACACCTACAGAAGCAACAACAACAAAAAAAAGAAGAAAAAGAAAGGAAAAGAAAAGGCCGGAAACGGAGGCGACTTTGGGGAAGAATTGTCGTGTGGGGCCACTGTGAATGGCGGGAGTGCTTAAGGTTCTTTTTTTTGTGCCGCTGTCGTCAAGATGGTCGAACAGGGGAAGGTAAGAGCGCGGTGTGCGATGAAGACATCGGTGTAAGCGTATGGGGGAAAGGAACGGCCGAGGTTTGTCAAGCCGGTACTGCAAGGTCAGTGCTGGATTTGCAAGGGGCGTATTGAAGACAAAGCGCCCAGGTGCTCATTAATGCCTTGGGCGATTGTTCCAAACTTATAAATATAGTACGACTCGCGTTGCTCCCGTTCCCGGGTGTTGTTGAACCCGCCCTGTAAGACTGTTAGTTTAAATGCTTCAAATGGGTGTTTTTTGTCATTAATGTGTTTTGACAAGGGGAGGTTAGGTAGAGACAGGGCATGAGCGCGGTGGTTATTAAAGCGAATTCGTAGAGGGTTAACCGTCTGTCCAATGTACTGCATACTGCACACACCACATTCTAGGAGGTAGATAACGTTGGAGGAGTCACAATTAAAGTCGCCGTTGATTTTCCATTTAAAGCCTGAGGCTCTGCTTATTGCACAGCTTGTTGTTTGCATATGTTTGCAGACCTGGCATCTACTTTTGGCGCAGGGTCGGCAGCCCAACCCCAAGTGGTGACGTGTTTTTGAGTGTAGAAGAATGTTTTGAATGTTTTTCGGTCGTCTGTAGACTACGTGAGGGCGAGTAGTGAAAATTTTGGCGAGGCGCTCGCTTTGTTCGAGAATGTTGAAATGTTTTTTAAGGATTTTGTTTACGTTGGCGGGATTATTTGTCAAGGTGACTACCAAGTTTGCCCGGTGATCTGTTTCTTCACTGCGTCGACGTCCATCTAGTATTTCCTCTCGGTTGAGTTTAGATGCCCTTTGAATTGCATCGTCGACAATGGCGGGGGGATATCTTTGCTTGGTGAGGACTTCTCGCATGCGATTGGAGTTCCTCACGAAGTATTGATCTTGTGAACAGATTCTTTTAAATCGATGTGCCTGAGAGTATGGGATACTTGTTTTGGAGTGACGAGGATGACAACTTCAAAAGTGTAAGTATTGTTGACGGGCCGTCTTTTTTCTATATACGCTGGTGTTAAGTGAGCCTTCCTTTACCGAAATCTCGACATCTAGGAAGTTAATTGTGGTGTGGGAGTACGCGTGAGTGAACGATATGTTGGGGTGGACAAGGTTGAATTGTTCAATAAAGTGTAGGAGTTCTTGCTCTGTGTCAGTCCAAATTTAAAAAATGTCATCCAAATAGCGTTTGTATAGGATGGGCTTGATGAGAGAATCTTGCAAAAATTTAGATTCAATACTATGCATGAAGATGTTGGCGTAGGTGGAGGCCATCCTTGTACCCATGGCTCTGCCATTAATTTGTAAGCAGTGTTGATCGTTAAATTCAAAGTTGTTGTATTCGTGTACGATTTTCGCAAGTATTTCTAGAACACGTGGGGCAGGGGACTCCTCTTTTCTATCTTGCTTGTATGCTTCGGTCAGAGATCTGATGCCATCGGAATGGGGAATGTTAGTGTAGAGTGAGATTACATCTAATGTTACCAGAAAGGCTCCTTCCGGAAGTTTAAGGCCTGCTATTTCGCGAAGGAAATGGTTTGTGTCTCGTATGTAGGATGGGTGTGTTGTTGGAATATGCCTGATTAATGTGTCAATGTAACTGGAAATTGGTTCCGTAATCGTGCCAATGCCAGATACTATAGGGCGGCCAGGATTATCCTTTCTGTGGAATTTCGGTAGTAAGTAGAATCGACCTGGCGACGGGTGTGGTGCGGTAAGGGCTTTAGATAACCTTAGGGTTATGTCCCCTTTTTGCGCAAGCTGATCTAGAGTCTCTGCTATATATTGTTGGTATTGTGGGGTTGGGTCTTTTTTAAGAAGTTGATCGAAGCAAGTGTTAGAGAGCTGTATCAAGCCTTCCTCAATGTATGCTTCACTATCCATGACTACTATACCGCCTCCTTTATCTGCTGGCTTTATGGTTACTACTGTTCGTGTGCTGAGAGCCTTCAAAGCATCCCGTTCTTTTTTGGACAGTTTCGGTCTCCCTGGAGGGTGGCATTTGTAAGCGCGAAATATGTCGTTCTGGACCGCATTAATATACGAGGTCTGTTAGAAAAGTATCCGACTTTATTTTTTTTTTTTTGCGAACAGCAGCCGACCTTGAACCCTCGTGCGCATGCACGAATTTTTTCCCGCCTGCCGATAGCGTCAGTCGCTGGGTAGCAGCGTTTGAGTGAGGCAGTGCGCCGTGCTCTCGTCGGTTTCTTGTTGCAAGGAAAATGGCGGAGCGAGAGGAGCAGCGCTACTACCTCAAATTTTGCCAGAAATTTGACGATAGCCAAGTGGAAACCATTCGAAATGTTCAGACGGCTTTCGGTGATGATTCTATAAGCAGCACACTGATTAAGCAGTGGTGCAACTGGTTTAAAGACGGCCGCACATCCGTGGAGAGAGAGCCACGCCCCGGTCGGCCATCAACATGCCAAAATGACCAGGTAATTGCCGAAGTGAAAGCTGTGGTGATGCGGGACTGTTGTGTGACTATCCGAGAAATTGCGGGAGAGGTGGAGATCAGCAATTTTTCTGCACATTCCATTATCACCGAAGATTTGGCCATGGAGAGAGTGGAAGCGAAATTCGTGCCGAAGCTGCTGACGGTGGAGAAAAAGCAGCTTCGTGTTGAAGTCTCACAGGAGATGCTGGATTCCACAAACAGTTACCTTGACTTCACCGACGCCGTAATCACTAGTTACGAGTCTTGGGTGTACGGGTACGACCCGGAAACCAAATCCCAGTCGTCACAGAGGACGCATTCCACGTCACCAAAACCAAAGAAGGCCCGCCAAGTGCACAGCAATGTCAAAGTGAGGCTGACTGCTTTTTTGACTCCCTCTACGTGGCACACCACGAGTACGCACCCCACAGGGTCAAAGAATGACTAAGGAGTACCACAGGGATGTCCTCCATCGCCTACGTGGTGCTGTGCGGCGCAAGAGACCGGAATTAAGGTGAACAAGTAATTGGAGCATCCCTCGCGGCATTGCTCCTGCACATTACTCGCATTTGATTCAGACTTTTCTGGCGAAAAACCAGACTCCTGTAGTTCAACAGGCTCCTTACTCTCCTGATATGTCCCCCTACGACTTCTGGCTGTTTTCTAAAATCAAGAGGCCATTGAAAGGAGCGCGATTTCAGAAAAGAAGGGACATTATGGCTGCAACGACAGCAGAGCTAAATTCCATTCCGAAAAGGGCCTTTTCGGAATACTTCCAACAATGGCATCACCGCTGGGAGATGTATACGGAGCCTCAAGGAGACTACTTTGAAGGTTATTAGGTTTTTTTATGTTCCAGTTATGCCAGTTTTTTTTCTTCGGCCAAAGGTCGGACCCTTTTCTAACAGACCTCGTACATGTCCAAGTGTTTGTCTCTTCCCATGTTAGGAGTCCAGTGTTGGTTTGTAACGCAGAATTCTCTGCTGTCCGCATTAAGTTGGGGACTATCACAAAAGTATTCTTTGAGTCGCAACATTCGTGCAAAATTGTCCAAATCTTTTAAACCTGAGAAGTCATTGTATTTACTTGTGGTGGGGCAGAACGTAAGGCCTCGAGAAAGAACTGATCTCTCGTCAATTGTTAAGGCACTGGATGATAGATTAATAATGCTATCATGGAAACCAGAGCCAGGGCTTGTAGCAGCGGGTTCATCATTAGTGGCTGCTCCCGTTTCAGAGCGTTCTGCTTACGTTGTCGGTATTAATGTAGTTTGTGTCGTTGCGTTGAATTTGTTGTTGGGGCTTGCCGTAACAATGGGATGATTATTAGTAGCTATCTCCGTTTCCGATTCTTCGCGTGCTGCTGGGTTTGTCCACGCGAGGTGTGGAATATATATATATATATATATATATATATATATATATATATAATCCAGCAAAAAAAAGAAGTAATCTTGGCACTGTATGTAGTAGTAAAATCTGTGCCTCCCCCGTAACCGAGCGTAGGGTAAGCATGAAATGCAGAACGATGCAGAAGCGTACGCGGACATGACGAGACGCAGGCCTGAGAAGAATGTATATGCAGCGCGTTCGAAACTGCCTAAAGTGCGTAGAGGCGAAAGCGTTTTCCCCACCACTTTGCCTATGTGACACTGGTGCCGTCACCACTGGACTACGTCACACATAATTGATTACGAAGTAATAACAAATTACTAATTGGTGACTAATTTCTGATTAATGACAAAATACTAATTAACTGCTAATTAACGACGCTTAATCTTCGCCTTTAGGAGTGGAACGCGACAGCGTATTGTAGCGCTGCCAGGCAGTCCACGGAACGCCACCACCCGTTCGGAGCGCTGCCTTGCCCTTTGAACGCAACGCTTTTTGAGGAAAGGAAATGGCGCAGTAATTCTCTATCATCTCGGTGGACACCCGAACCGCACCGTACAGGAAGGGAGGAACGCCACCACCCGTTCGGCGCGATGCCTTGTCCTTTGAACGCAACGCTTTGTGAGGAAAGGAAATGGCGCAGTAATTCTCTATCATCTCGGTGGACACCCCGAACCGCACCGTACAGGAAGGGAGGAAAGCCACCACCCGTTCGGCGCGAAACTACCGGCGCTTGTATGCCGGTCCTGTAGGAGGGCTTAGAGTGTCTCGTTAAATCTCGTACGGTGCTCGGATGTTCTCGTTTCAGTGCCCGGATGAGTGGAATTCAGTGCCCGGATGTTGGCTCTCGGTCTCGGCGTGACGTCACCCCACTGCCGACAACGGGAGCTAAAAGCATTTCATGCTTAAAAACGTAAACCAACGTTTGAAACACTTGAAACAATTTATTGACATTTCGAACGTGGAACGGCCTTCGTCAGATTCTGACATATACATGGTCTGTTCTGAAAGTAGTAGGACTCATTTTTTTAAACAAAATTTATTCAAGAGAATAGTACAAACGATTACAGTTTTTCAAGGTAGCACCCTTCCGTACCTACACGCTGCTGCCAATGAGTTTTACAGTTTTCGTACGCCTCCAGGAACGCCTGGACCGGAATGCTGTTTAGCTCCCTCGTCACGGCCTGTTGAACCACCTCTACCGATCCGTGATGTTTCCCCTTGAGCGTCGATTTTATTCTCGGGAATAGAAAAATGCCTGGCGGGGCCAAGTCGGGGCTTTAGGGGGCTGAGGCAGCGTTGCCGCCTCGTGCTGGGCAAAAAATCAGGGTCCTCATTCACATGATGAAGAAGATCCTACCGGTTGGCCTTTTCCTCCTCTGACAACACTCCCGGCACCAACTTCGCGCACGCTTTCCTCATGGATAAGTTTTCTGTCACGATCTCAAAAACTTGGGTTTGAGGAATGCTCAAGTCATCAGCAATCATTCTGATACTCATTCTGCGAACATTGCTAAGCAAATGTTTCACTCGCTACACATTTTCGTTGGTCTTGCTGGTCGAAGGGCTTCTGGAGCGGTCGTCTTCCTCCACTCTTTCCTTACCTTCTCGGAACAGCTTGTGCCACTCAAAAAACACATGATCTACCCATGGAAGGCTCACCGTAGGCCTCCTTAATCATGCTGTGTCTCTTTTTGGCCGTTTTACCAAGATTTACTCAAAATTTGATCGCGTATCGCTGATCCCGTAAACACTCGATGATTCTGCGTGACGAGACGTTTCGACAGGGGTTCACAGTACAAGCGACCTCCTCCCTTCAACGGCCGAGAGCCGACTGCCCATTTTCCCCAGCATTCCCAAAATCCCTCTTCAACGATCCTGCACGCGCAGACCACCTCTCGTCCGCCCGTTCGCCTAGAAAAAACCAGTCGTACTACTTTCAGAACAGACCGTGTATATACATATATATATAACGAGGGCCTCGATTCTGGCAGGCTTGATGCCACAGGAAGCATAAGAGGGTTCTCACACAGCTTCCACCCTCGCCGTTCGATGACGCTCCGCGTCCCATCAGCGCTAACTCACGACGTACTAAGTCCACCGTTTATGAACGTGGGTGGCGCTGATGAACACTCAAATCTAGGTCACTTGTACACACAAATACCCCCAAAGCAGAAGATCTGACCGCCGTTGCCATAGCTCAGTTGGTAGAGCACCAGACGCGTATTTCAGAGGTCGTGGGTTCGGTTCCCATCGGTGGCATGTGAAAATTAAAATTTCGGTTGGTTATCAACGCGTGTAAGTGGTTTCTCCCTGTGGTCTTGTGATTAGCGCTGTGACGTCGCCATGAAGCTCCAATTGGCCTATCAGCTTACTTGTTCTCGATTACCGCGTGTCTCTTTTCTGATATGCTTGTTGAACACCCAAATCTCGCCAAACTGGATAGAATGCAAATTGCAACCCTACCTAGCCCCTCCTCATGGTTTAAGTCTATGACTTGTGTCAATATTCTATGAAAAAATAATTGTAGGAGATACTGAAGTTCCGCCTTAAGAGTGTGATTTGATAACGTTAATGAGTTTGTAGAGAATTTACCGGGTCGCAGCAGAGCACCACAACAAGAGGTCTAGCGTAGCAGTCTTCTCGAACCGAACAGCCCGTGCCGTGCTAGCGCACCGAGCCCGCGTCGTTCATCTTTATTTTCTTCTTTCGCCGGCTAGGAACGTCGACCTTAGCGCCTCCGTTTTACAGCGTCGCTGTGCGCTACAGGGCCGCCGCCCAGACACACACGTATACATGGGAGGTGTCTCTATGTATACGTGTTTGAGGTGATCAAGGCGACTACCTCTTGAAGACGATCCAGCAGGATAGTCGCCGATTTTGTCATCTTGTGTAGGACGCGGTACGGGCCGTCGTATGAGGGGGTAAGAGGCGCGTTTACTTAGTCTCGCCGTAGAAAAACATGCCTCGACGACGCAAGGTCTGGGTGCAAAAAGAACTGATGGTCTGATAATCGCGCCCGGACTGGGCGCACGCGTTGAATGCAGTCCTGAAGGCGTCAAGGGAGCCAAAGGAACGAACAAGTCTCCGGGAAGCCGCAGGGGTGCACTGAAGACGAGTTCGACCGCTGGACAGCCAAGGTCACGAAGAAGAACGGCCCGTAGGCCAAGAAGCACAAGAGGAAGGTGGTCAGCCCAGTGTCCCGCGATCCAGACGAGCAGTGGGGGCAGTCTTTAGCTGACGATGGAGCCGCTAGACCATGCCGTTGGCACACGGATAGTATGCTGTGGTGTGGCATTGTTTAGTGCATAGCATACGGGTGAGGGAAGTGAAGAGGGTCATTCGAAATGGCGGCCGCGATCCGTGGTAACAATGCCGGGACAGCCGAAGCGGGAAAGCCATGCTGAAACGAAGGCTTTGGCAACTGTTTCAGCAGTGATGTCTGGAATGCGCACTGCTTCGGGCCAACGAGTAAAGCGGTCGATCATGGTCAGAATGTACCGGCAGCCATGAGACGGAGGTAGCGGTCCAACGAAGTCAAGATGAAGGTGGTCCAAACGACAACCAGGCAGCAGAAAACACTGGGGTGGAGTCTTTGCATGGTGGTTCACTTTGGCGGACTGACAACCAAGGCACGAGCGGGCCCACTGGCCAATGTCAGTGTTAATGTTCCGCCAAACGTACCGCTGGGTAACAAGCAGCTGTGTGGCTCTGATGCTGGGATGGCAGATGTGAAGTGAATGAAAAATGGCACGACGAAAGGCCTCCGGCATGAATGGACGCGGTATAGCCGATGACATGTCGCACCAGAGCAATCCGGGCACAAGCGACTGAGGGACGAGCTGCAGACGCAGGGCACGGGGGTGGCCACGCAGGGCTTGAAGCTCAGTCTTCTAGCTGCGCTCGGGCTAGATATTCCCAATCCACAGCAGATGTAGACACGCGGATGGAGGCAATGCATGAAAGTTCATCAGCTGCCTCATTGTCGACGCCTTTGATGTGCCGGATATCTGCTGTGAACTCCGATACGTAGCCCAGCTGGCGAAGTTCGCGGGCGAAGTACTTGGAAGAGTTCGTACGGAACACATACAGCAGAGGTTTATGATCCGTTAAAACGTAATATGGCTGGCCCCCCAAGAAGTGGCGGTGATGCTCGATGGTGGAGTAGATGGCAAGTAGGTCACGGCCAAATACGCCGTAGCGAGTCGCGGCAGGTTGGAGCTTCCGAGAGAAAAACCCAGTGGGCGTCTCTCGGAGTCGATTTTCTGCTGGAGAACAGCACCAATACCACGCTGAAAGCATTCACCACGATACGAGTGGGTGCCTAAGTCCTAGGGTGGATGAGAAGGATCGAATCGGCGAGGGCTTGCTTTGCAGCCGTGAAAGCGACCTGAGCTTTGGCAGACCAGGAAATTGCGGAGGAGGAGGATTTGGTAGTGCGAAGAAGGTCGGTCAGGGGGTGAACAAGCGCTGCGCAGTACGGGATAAAGCACCGGGAAAAACTTACTAGGCCCAGGAACTCACGGGTCTTGCGTAAGGTAGTGGGCACTGGGAAGTCTTTAACAACTTTGACGTAAAAAGGCAGTGGACGAATTCCCTGCGCCGAAATGTGGTGGCCAAGGAACTCGAGCTCAGAAAAGCCGAAGACATTTCTGGGCGTTGACGACCAGGCCAGATTCTTGGAGGCGTTGAAAGAGTTCCCGGAGGTCCCGCTGGTGATCTTGACGAGTACGAGTCGCGACGTGGATGTCTTCGATGTTAGCAAATACAGCCGGGAGTCCGCGCTTCACATCAGCAATGAATCTTAGAAAGTTTGAGTAGCGCTGCGTAGCCCGAAGGGCATGCGCTCGTACTCAAACAGGCCGAAGGGTGTAGTGATGGCCGTCTTCGGGATATCGGCCGGTACAGCAGGGATATGATGGTACTCTTTTGCAAGGTCCACTTCACTAAAGATCTTGCATCCCTTAAGATATCCAGTGAAGTCTTGCATGTGTGGAATGGGATAGCTGCCGCGGACCGTGTGAGCGTTGAGAGCCCTGTAGCCGGCGCACGGACGCCAGTCAGCCGGTTCTTTCTTGGGCAATAGATGGAGCAATGAGCCGCATGTGCTGGAGGAAAGGCGAATAATACCCAGGTGTAGCATGTAGTCGAATTCCCGTTTAGCAATCGCCAGACGCTCACCGAAAGGGCGGCGCGGCCAAGCCGCGACGGGCGGGCCGTGCGTGACAGGGACGTCAGTTATACCATGCTTGGGTGGCTGCTGGAGATTACAGGGCCTCGTGACCTCGGGAAATTCTGTGAGGACTTGAGCGCACGGGCATGATGGGATCAGTGTATTGATTTCAGTGGAAGCGACAGCCGATATAACTCCAGTAATGCAAAGGCGCGTCGTACAGTCGATGAGACGATGGCGACGCATGCTGACGTCAAGACCAAAATGCGTCAGGAAGTCAGATACTAGGATGGGTTGATAGACTTTGGCGACGATGAAGACCCATCGAAAGGTGCGGCCCAGGCCAAGGCCTAGAGTGAGGGACCGGAGAACATACGTGGCAATGGAGGCTGGGTTGGCCGCACGGAGAGTAAGTCCAGGTTACTTGGAAGTACGCTCAGCCTTGGAGAACGGCAGTACGCTGACATCAGCACCAGTGTCGACGAGGAAACGCAGGCCGGAAATGCGATCCATGACTACAAAACGGCTGCCAGGGTGAAGAGCGAGGTCACATGCCGCCGTCAGTGATCTCGCAGCGCGTTTACCCACCAGGTGCACGGTGGAGTGCATTGGCGGGCGCGGTGTTGAGAAGTGCGGTGATAACAGCAAATATTTGCTGGACTTCAAGGACTGGATGAGCGCGAACCTCTCGGCGAAGATAAACGGCGGCGAGGACTTAAGGAAAAGTCGTGCTGGGCATGAGAGGATGTCCGAAGGGCATCGAGAGAATCGGCCAGCTGGGCGATCCGGGTCTCTAATCGTGAAATGATAGAGGACTCTGGTGGAAACGAGAGGGTGGCGACGGAAGGAGAAGTCGCATCGTGGACTCAGTCAGCTGGCTGGGCGAGGCGGTCGAAGATTATAATCCCCCGCAGCAAGCAAGACGAGGCGGGTAGACAACGGCAAACGCTACAGGAAGAGCTCTGTCAACAGTGCGCCGTTCGAGTCGGCGTTGCTTTCGCCCAGGAGCTGCCGCATGCTAGTCAGTAGCTGGGAGGGGCGGCGGCCTTCAAGCTCTTCGCAGGTGAGCAGCTGCTGGATGCACGCAGTCTCAGACACCTTAGTGCGGTCCAGAATGCACTGCTTAAGTCGCTGGTACGGACTATCGCCCAAGGGTCTAATGATGACATCCGCCACATCTTGAGCCACCTCAGAAGGCAGGTTGGAAAGTAAGTGACGAAACCGAGATCCCTCCGAGGTGACGTGCGTCAGATGGAAGATAGCTTTTACCTGGGCGAACCAGATCTGCGGATGCTTGGACCAGAATGTCGGCAGGTGGAGCTGGATAGCTGCGACGTCCCGTGGGCGCAAGGTAGCGTCAGGCGGAAGGTCACCTGAGGGAGGTAAGTTGCTGGTATCGGTCATCTAATAGGCCGGAGACACCCCTGTAGAAAATTTACGTGGTCGCAGCGCAGCACCAGAACAAGAGGTCCAGTGTAGTAGGCTGCTCGAACCGAACAGCCTGTGCCGTGCTTGCGCACCTAGCACTGCGCCGTACCACGGGGGTGGTACACGACCGCAGTCGTACACAACACTAAAACAGTTAACGACCTCACTTTCAAAGCCTACAGAGCCATACACGTGGAGGAGTTAGCCATTGCTCTGGCTCTCACTAATCCCAAGTCGAAACACATCACCACCGGCTCGCGAGGGGCCTGTCGGAACTATGAGCTGGGATGGGCTGCTTCAATACTGCATGCTGCAGTATAGCTGCCGATGCGAAGATCCAACTCTACGTAACCTAATTTGGGCCCCGGTGGCCAAGGGACTCCAGGGAAGCGAACAGGACGATGAGGCCACCCGCGCACTCTCTCCCCGAGCTCTCTTTCCTTGGAAGCCTACTTGGAAGCCTCAAGGCCAACATTTCTCCACCAGAGTTGGTGGCGTTCTTCAGGTTGCTGGAGCCTTCGACCGGCCATTGGAAGTGAATGGTCAAGATATGGAAATCGGATTGCTGGAGGCAAGTGAGGCTTCATCACGATTGGTTGCAAGTGTTGTTCCTCGCGGGACGTGACAAGCTGTCAGGAGCTCGCTGCCTCCAGGAGCACCGCCGTTTGGCAGGTCAGGCAACGGAAGCGTTCTGGAATCAGCTGAGGGTGCATCTGCCAAAAAAGAGAGGGCAAAGGAAAACAGAGCCTCAGTTGTATACTTGGAAGGTGCGAAAGTGCCCAAGGATGTTGATCACCTGCTAAAAAATGGCCCTAAGTACAACCTCACACCAAGCTTAAGGAGCCTTGAGCTGCTAGCCACCGTATATCGGCTTGCTGATAAAGCACACAAGCAAGAGAAACAGCGCTGTTTGTCTGAAGCGGTGGATGTTCTTTTGAAGGTTGATGGCAAGCAGTTAGTACACAGGAAACGAGCACTTAACCGAGTTGTCGACCACTTCATCGAAAATGACCTGACCTTCCTCCAAAAGGACAAGGAAGGTGGCTTCGTGGTCCTCTCGACAAAGTGCTTTGAAGAGAAGGCATTGGCTGCTGTAGCGAAGAACTTCTTGCCTACCATTCGGAAGCCCTCAAGGATAAAGACTGCTGCCATGAAGCTCATGAAAGAAACCAACTTGGAGAAACTTTCTCATGGTGTCATGAAATGCAAGGGAGACCGCCTGCAAGTGTTCTTTTCAGCTAAAACACACAAGGTGGGTTGCCCTCTGAGAGCCATCGTCACGGAGACTGGTTCATGGCAGAAGGTAGTCAGCCAATTTCTTCAGCAGCAGTTGCCGGCCCTTCCTGTGCGGGACCCTTTCAGCGTGGCCAGTCCGGCCGCGGTTGTTGACGCACTTAATCGCGGCATCCCCGTGCCAACATGACTTTTTCGGTTGACATTGACGACCTCTTCTACAGCATTCTCCGCGATGAACTCTTCGTAGCCGTGCGTGAATTTATTGATTATTGCAGTCATGTGGACTTTCAGAACGCATGTGGTATGTCGGTTGATCCTTTTTTGGAGTTATCTTTTTACCTGTCATCTACTGTTGTTGAATTGAAAGGTTCCTTGTTCCTTTAGAAAAATGGAATATGTATTGGTTCTTGCGTTGCCCCAGTGCTTTCCGAGATATTTGTAGCAAAATTTGACAGAACACTTCAAAATTTACTTCGTGACAAGCGTGCGTGCAAAGTTTTTAGGTACGTGGACGATTTTTTTGTACTTTTAGAGCTTTCACCTAATGACACTCTGCCCGCAGCAGTAGACGATGTTTTGACTGCTTTTAAAGCTTATTTACGCGCTCTCAATTTCACTCATGAACTCCCTAGCAATCATTCCATCAGGTTCCTAGAACTGCAACTAACATTCTTTGACGATGGCCATTTATGCTGGATGTTTTTGCCTAGAAGCAAGAAAGCTTTGTTACCTTTCGGTTCTGCGCACTCTAAAATTGTAAAGAGAGGGATCGTGATGAACTGTTTTTCGCAATGCACTGGAAAAAAGCTGTCGCCACGCTATCAAAAGCAGCCTTGGCAATCAATGCAAAGGTTTGGAAGCCGCGGGGTACCCTAAACCACTTTTGAAGCCAGTGGCTGAATCGCTGCTTCAGAAACTTAAGAAAGGACGCACGAAGCGGGTTGACGTTGGGGCAACTCAACGCAAGAAATTCGAGGTCATGCCATACTTGCATAAAGTGGGCCCTAACATCAAAAAGTTGCGGCCAAGCAAGGAGTGAGTATGGTGTTTTCTGCTCCCTGCAAGCTGTCGGGACTATGTTCGCTCATTTCCCGAGGCAGGGAAATGAACCATGTTTTCACAACGCAGCATGAGTAACGTTTCACTGCGTGTGTCGCACAGGTGGTGTACAAGTTCCCCCTCACATGCGAGAGAGTATACATATGCCAAACTGGTCAGTGTATTAATGACCGACTGCGTGAGTACCACTCCTGCCTGGGGTCCGATGGCGGTGCAAACTTGCCACGCCATTGCAACGAATGTGGCTGTTATCCTTTGTTTAGGAATTTCGCGGTTCTTGATAGAGGCAAGGGAAAACAGGAGCGGGAAATTTGTAAGCATGTCATATCGGTTTGTCAGGCCATGATTGTATTAGCACTACCTCAGTGCGCTTACTCAAAAAAGAATTTGCCTTTTTAGGTCGATCACGATAGATGAGATTCCTTGTCTCTTGTCTCTTATGCTCAGTGATTTGTGTTGATGCGGTTGCGCATGCTCTGCTGGCCTTGCTCGGACTATGTATTTTCTAATAAACTTCAGTTGTTAGTCCAGTCGTTGTGGCGTGTACACTCCTCTTGTTCCTCGTCTTGTGTGACTGTTTTTTTTTTTCATTTGAAATGTACCAACTGGCCCGCATTTGAACCCTTCTGCCTACTCCCAGTCCGACAATCTGGCCTTTACATTCAAACACGTCACTGATTACTACAGGGAGGAGCACCGGCGCTACCCGGACCCTTCTAAGGGACTGGATCGCGCTGACGAGCGCCTCCTTATAAAAATTATCACTAACACTGTACTGTGCCGGCGGCGCCTAAACATTTCAACACATCCTTTGATGGCGCGTGCCAGTTCTGTGGGGAGGTGGCTGAAACCTTCCACATGGTTTGGGCGTGTCAATCAAACCGATCTATACACCCAACCCCAACCCACCAAGAGAGGGCTGGGAGGCGGCCCTGTTCCGCTGTCAAGACCTAAAGACCCAAAACGCCTTGGATCAACGGATCAACGGACGCGATGGCGTTGCTTGCCAATGGGGCCCCAGAATAAGGTCTGCGCCTAGTATTGTTAGGGGAAGGGGCCAATAGGGCCCTACCTCAAACATCTCTCTGTAAATATGTAATGGGCGATAAGTGTTTTTCATCACCACCACCGTTAAACTTAATTTTTTTCTTTCGCTGGCTGGTAACGCCAATCTTAGCGCCTCCGCTTTACATGTTAATGCCTATATGTACGTAATTGGTTATTTTCTACTTTACATTCATAGATACTTCGTAGTTCTGTGCCACTCCTGGAGCAGTGGTGCCATGGTTAAGCGGTGCGCGACTGTCCTGCCATGGCAGGTGCTGCCACCAGTGGGGCTTATGAACCCAGGTTGTTGTTCTCGAGCAACCACTCTGAACCAGTCATTAATTTTAATAGAAGATGGCATTTGTTGATAAGGTAAAATATATTGTTTTTTCGGCAGTAAGTTGTTCTACTTACTGTTCTACTGTTCTACTTACTTTGAAATCCCATTCCCTGGACAGGATTGCTGAGCATAAGGTTCGCAGTCTAAAGTTTTTTCTTTCACTCCCACCTTCCTCCCTTTCCTTACGGCGCGGTTTAGGTGTCCACCGAGATAGATGAGACAGGTACTGCGCCATTTCGTTTCCTCAAAAACGAATTTAATTAATTTGATTAGTGTATAGTTTTATGAAAATTTACGCTGGACATATAATGTAAACTACATAAGAAACAATTTAGTGCGAGTTATAGGCTTGCTGAATACACTTTATGCTTTAATTCCCGTAAACCTCAAGCAGCAACGTTGTTTTAGAGCTTTTCCCACTAGATTGCAATATTGCTTACTAATTTCGGGTGTGATTACTAAAACTAATAATGGAAGCCTTAACCTGATACGAAAAGGAGGCGTTAGATTATCGAAAACTATCCAAATCTGCTTCTATTTGACTCTACTATAAAAGCACGCAGTACGGACATAGAGAACCTCTAAGATCAACAGCTGTCAATGCTGGTTTTTCAATTTCTAGCCGACCCTAAAATCTTTCTTTCTGCATGGACATACTATGTGAACGCACTTCATTTTTAAGCAACGTGCATTTTACGAAAAGTAAAGTTAGGGCAAACTCTGGCGCTCAATTACTATCATGAGAAGTCCTCGAGCTTTAAAATCGATTTCCTTCATTACTTGAACTAATTTAACGGTCTCCAAAATTGCCTCTCTCTCGAGAACAGTCACAGTTGTATTTTTTTTTGTCTAGCCACTGAGTTCATTTCCTTCCTTTCATGCGCACTGAAAGCTGTTGATTTTTTTTTTCAGGCATAAGATTTTTTGTTTTAATACTGTAGTAAATGTGTTTGAATGTGTGTTCTCATCGTGATCTATATATTATGTTTTTATCTCGAAAGTGTAAATTCTACTTCGTTTTGTTGTTGTAATGAACATGAATGTTGTACCGTTGCTTTTGCTGCTGGGGCTGCGACAGCTGTAGGATGTCAGGGGCCTAGTCGGGGGACTTACACTCCCCTTCTGCTCAGGCACCTTGCCAGGGCTGCACTGTAATGTCAAAAATTTCAGTGATCTGAGACTTAATATAACTGTCACCTGCCATTTCTAAAAAGGTCATTACCGTGGATTATATTCGAGTAGATAAAACTACGTCGTGATGTCTACGACCAAAGCAGCTAAAGTAAAGAATAATGCGTAATATCACGAGTCGCATTCCCAAATACTTGGTTCGTAGCTCACATCTGCGCTAACGACTTTCCCCCGAGTGGATTCCAAGAGAAGGCAAGCGTAGGAGGGAGGGGCAGAAAGTTAGGTGGGCGGATGAGATTAAGAAGTTTGCGCGGATACGGTGGCCGCAATTGGCGAAGGGAAAGGTTAATTGGAGAGATATGGGAGAGGCATTTTCTCTGCAGTGGGAGTAGTGAGGCTGATGATGATGATGATGATGATGATGTTGAACCCAAGCACGAGAAATGACTCCACACAGTACATATCCCTAGTGCATCATAATATGAGACACCTAAGCAAGAATGGAATAGCGAAAGGGCAATAACGATTCACAGCACCAGGAACGGTTGGCACTGCGATTCATACTCGGTCTTGACGTAAAAGTCCTTTATTGAACACTCATTCTGCTCAAGTGGTCTTTTGAAGAAACAACAGATTAACATGTCGGCCCATCATGCGCACTTTCCACAGGCTGCGTAGGCCAATCGGAAAGGGTATGCCTAAGGGTTAATCAACAGGTGGCAGTGCTGTGAGATATCGTACAGAATGCGGTGTCAAATTAAGTCGTAGTCGAAGACTCCTCGTGGTAAACTGCTGCAAACTCTCGCGCAGTGCACTGAAAAGCGTCGTCTTCAACTTCCACTGGCGGCGAGAAAGCTTATGCGATCTCCTGTTCTCAAAACCACCGCAAGGTTTCGAAAAAAATTGAAAATTGGTTTTGAGAAATGGAAATGGCGCAGGAACTGTCTCACATCTTGCTGGACACCCGAACCGCGCCGTGAGGGAAGGGGTAAAGGAGGGAGTCAAAGTAGAAAGGAATAAAGAGGTGCCATAGTGGTGGGCTCCGGAATAATTTCAACCACCTGGGGATCTTCAACGTGCACTCAAATCGCACAGCACGCGGGCGCCTTTTGCGTTTCACCTCAACCGAACTGTTGACTTTTTTGGAAAGGAAAGGTGCATAACTGGCTCCCCTCGGTCAGTGGACACCTCAGTAACCCTTTGAGTTATGTGGCGGTGGTGTCCACCTGCGAAAAAAACTTTCTTCCAGAAAATATTTCGTGCTTAGCAACGCTATACCGCCAATCATTTTTCTGCAATGCGTTTTCCACGCAGCCACAAGAACACCGTCCACAGGCTACGGGTACCTCGTGTGCACAATCGGCCGCGGCGGCTACGCCGAAGCCATGCTGCCTATCAAGCAACAGCTGTGCGACTTTATCCTGTACACGCACGTGGTCGCCGTCAACGGGAGCCTGTCTTCAGCCACCGGCAACGTGCCGTACCAGACATTCCTCAAGGTAAGGGCCCGTAGCTGGCTTTCCCGGCATGCCGAGCAGGAAGGCTCGGCCAAGGTGGGCAGCCAAGGTGGGCCGCTGGTACCTTCATCAAGTCGCCATCCATAATCTACACGCCACTGATAGCACTCTGCACCACTCACACGATCCCATTCCCAGCCTAATAACAACGATAGCCTCTTGGGGTCTAGAGTTCAAAGTGTGCCCGGTTTTTTTTTTAGAATTTTTATGACGTGGTAAGTAAACTCAAATCACCAATATTTAACATCGCATCGATGTAAGGAGCGCTACCAAATAGCCTTCAACACTATGCTGGACCGGGGGTCTTCGCTCCTGTACAAAACGTCGCCATCTTTTACATGATAAAAAAACTGGCGTATCGAGGACAAAGGGGGAAAACGTTGTCGTGATGTGCTTAGTTGTTACGCCAGAGGAAACAAAATTTGGCTGGTGTCCCACCTGGCTGAACGTACTTTACACAGCGGAAGACCAACCTCTCGTTCTCCTTTGGCTTTTGCTTCAATCTTAGCAATTGTTGCTTCAATCTTGCTTGAACCTCCCTCTATCGTTCTCCAACGCGCCCTGTCGACGTTATTGATCATAAGAACCCCCAGATTCAATCAGCCGTCTACAATACAGAGCGGAAGCACTGGTTCCAAAGCGCGACTCCTCCATCGGCATCTGCGAACGTCAAGAAACGCTTCGTGCTTTTAAAGCTTTACTAGCCCCATCGAGCCAAGGTCATCGGCGCGGTAGTAGAGCCGCCAGTGGAGCCCGAACCCACGACCTCCAAATTTCGTGTCCGCCTCTCTACAAACACAGCTACGACAATGGCTACCGAATTGAACTCACGACCTCCGAGTTTAGGACGAGGCTGCAAATTCGGAAGTCGTCGGTTTGGAATGCACGGCCGTATGTGGCTGTTTTTTTTCTCGTTTCAAATCAACCAGTTTTAAGCGATATAATAATTACACTATAAATCTCCCATTCAACAACATCGCAAATTTAAAAACAAAACACTTTCCTATGCTCCTTGGCTTCGGTGGCTGTTCGCTTGCTTCCTGTGTATGTCTCAACGAGACCCGCTTTTCCCTTCCTAGAGCTCGATGCATGCACCATACCCCCTGTCTCGTGTATTTACACGTGTATCTTTTTTTTCTCGCTATTTGCTCGGAACGTTTTATTTCGTCCGGACCCGCTTCTTCGCGCCCGCAGGCAGCCGGCCAGCACAGGGGCGACCAGCACACCCAGTTCGGCCTGAGCCTCTCGCCTCACTTGCTCAGCACGAAGCTGCAGACCAGGGAGAACGCATCCAGCCTGGCTTCCGCATTCCTGAAGCCGGCGCAGAAGGTTTTCGCGGAGGCGGGACTCTCCGCAGTCGGCGTCATGGGTCTCGTGCGCAAGGTCGAGGAATTCACGCACGAACCGAAGCTGGTCGCCTGGTTCCAGGTTAGTGGCAAAGGACAGCGCGCGCTAAGCCGCAGTGGTAATTGAACTTTTCTCTGACGAGCAAGTCAGACAGTTCCCCGGCAACGCACTGCTGAAGAAAAAAAGCTGTCAGGCTCGACGGTTGTGCCACTGTGTGGGTCAGTACTGATGCGAACGTAAGTTACACTGGAAATCGTCTGAGGCCTGCGGCGCCACGCTTTACTTAGGGCGGCAGCAAGACGCACTGATATGCCCCCTCTGCGACACTTGCTGTTCTCCATTGCAAGGCGTCGCGTTTTATACGAAGCATATTACTAGAGCCCGTCGAGCGCGGCGGTGGAGCTACCATTGACCTTTAGCGTGACCACGTGACACCTCGTGACAACATGACGTCAGAGCGGAGGAGAGATGGGCTGCCGGCCCGCGCGGTCGGCCGCGGCGGTGGAGGCTCCACATCAGAGGCGCGGCGGCTGACCACGTGACAACATGACGTGACAGCAGACGAGAGATGGGCTGCCGGCTCGCGCGGTCGGCCGCGGCGGTGGAGGCTCAACATCAGAGGCGCTGCAGCTGACAACGTGACGCTACAGCAGCGGTATAAAGCTGAGCTTGCCTCAGCTTTCCAATGTACTTTCCATGGGTGCCAAGAATGCTGTTGTAGCCGGTGCTGGGGCAGCGGTTGTACACTCTGCATTGAAGTCACCGATCCCGTATATAGCTGCCACGCAAATCCTTGCTACACTTCTAGTGGTTGTATTAAAATGACCAAGTATTCAACCAAGGAAAGCCATGTATTACCAGGCCTAGCCATCAATATGCTGCGCATCTGACTAGGCTTAACCTTAGCTAAGCCTCAGCCATTTTTTGCTGCCTAAATATCGCTGCCCCAAGAATGTCTTACTCAGGTTCAAGCAATTTCCCACCCTTTTGGAGCTCCCATTCCCTGTCCGCCTTCAAGTTTCGACAATGAGGGCCTCGTTTTCCCGATCACGAACCGAGATTGCCTGCTCTAACGAAACCAAATGCTAGCTTCGTATCTCACTTCTCATTAAAGCGCTTCTGCCACGCGAACATGTCCGCAATGCTCATTTGTTTTGCAGCTTGGGGGCCAACTCAGAATGTCGCTTGATGGTGACGGCAAGCACTCTAGTAGCTTCAAGGAAATGGCAGTAAACAGCGTACATAAAGGGAAACTTCATAGCTTTTAGAAATCGAAGAGCTTAAATGGGCCGAATGTGTGAAACTTGCAGGTAAAGGCACGCCTTAGTCTTTTTAGATTAGCATACGAATTGGTGGCGTAATCACCGATTAAAATCGCGACTGCCTCCGAGCTTCTCCGCACCGCATAGCACAAAGTGGTGTGCCCATGATGACGTCATGGGCACACCATGAAAAAACCGGTACATTTCCAACGCCTTCTTTAAAGTAAAAAATCCAATGAGACTCAAACCAAAGCTCGCCGAGCGTTGTTTGGCAGCATCCAATGAGGCACGGCAGGGTGTGCCTGACGGCATCGGCAATTTGCGCCACACCGAAATTCCCCGCACTGCTTCGTTGCTTTAAGGAGAAGCGCAAATTTAATATTCGATTACGTCACTACTTTAAGTGCTAGCGCAAAAACATTCGGCATGCTTTGCCTACAGCCTGTATAGATTTGAATCCTTTGAGGAGAAACATCAAAAATAAATAAACATAAATAGACTTTCCACACATTGTTAAAATTAAATTTACACGACAACTTGTTGCAGTTTAAGTTTATTTATTTTTCAGCGGGCAGGATGGTCGAGAGAAAAAAATGCTCCCAGTAGCATGACAGGCTCCCGAGCCATAAGAACGACTGCAGCTCCCCAATTAAATATAAAACAAAAAAGCATTAACTGTACCGCAGAAAGGGCACCGTAGATTACAAAGTGCCGAAGGCAAGGTTTCCTACTCAAACTCAACAAAAAAGTACGTTAAATGATCACTAAAGAACATAGCCACAAAGCTAACTGATTCTAACAGAAAAATAAATGCGCAAAGGAATGTGACAATACCAAGATGCCATAAGCATTTTAAACGAAGAAATGGAAGTATCGGACTCGATAACAAATGCAGCACTTGAAAACATATGATGTAAAGGTGTCTGTACAGAAATGAACGAAAATATCGCATAACTTGTATTCACTAGAAGTGGAAATGCTCGAACCAGCATCTGCCATATCCTTACAGAAGAGGAAACTGTCTCAGCACCTCTAAATTACCGTTAGTTCTCAGCGTACTAACGTAAAACTTACTTGTCTTGTAAAGAGGTAGATTATCCCATCATGAATATCCCATCATGGAAAATCCCATCACGAACAGTGAAGTGGGCAGCCTGACGGCGGATTGCGCGCGTTACCGACACGATAGAACGGTCTGAAAGATAGCGTACAAGAGAAGTGATCCAAGGGTCCTTGGACTGCTCGCTGGGCATATCGTCCAATGACAAGGGGGCGCAGTCGATGGCGGGAGGAGAGGCCCTTTCATTGGCTAGAGGTGAACGAGACAAAGCGTCGGTGTCGTTATGCTTGCTGCCAGAGCGATAGATCACACGAATATCGTACTCTTGATGGCGTAAGGCCCATAGGGCGAGGCGGCCATTTGGGTCTTTTAGGGAGGACAGCCAACATAGGGAATGGTGGTCAGTGACGACCTCGAAAGGCCGGCCGTATACATAAGGCCGAAATTTCCCATCGCCCAAACGATCGCCAAGCAATCTTTTTCAGTGACTGAGTAGTTTAGCCCTGGCTTCGTCAGGGTGCGGCTCGCGTATGCAACAACATACTCCGCATACCCCGGTTTCCGTTGAGCAAGAACAGCACCGATACCAACGCCACTGGCATCTGTGTTGGTTTCAGTTGGAGAAGCAGGGTCAAAGGGGCGCAGTATGGGCGGAGAGGTAAGTAGACGGCGCAACGTGATGAACCCTTCGTCACAGGCAGGACTCCAGCTTGATAGGTCGCTGCTGCCACGAACAACTGATGTCAGAGGTGCGATGATAGAAGCGAAATCCCGGATAAAGCGTCGAAAGTAATAGCATAAGCCGATAAAACTGCAAAGTTCCTTCATCATAGAGGGCTTCGGGAACTCCGACACAGCATGAAGCTTTGCTCTGTCAGGAAGGACACCCTGTTTTGACACGACGTGGCCCAAAATCGTCAACTGGCGAGCGGTGAAGCGACATTTCTTTAAATTGAATGGAAGCCCAGCTGCCGCGAGGCATCTCAAAAAGGTCTCCAGGCGAACGAGGTGCGTCTGGAAATTTGGGGAGAAAACAACGATATCGTCCAAGTAACATAAGCAGGTTTTCCATTTCAGGCCGCGCAGTATGGTGTCCATCATTCGCTCAAAAGTGGCACGGGCATTGCATACTCCGAAGGGCATGACGTTGAATTCATACAGCCCGTGAGGCGTCACAAAGGCTGTCTTGGAGCGGTCAGCGTCGGCCATCGGGACTTGCCAATACTCCGAACTTAGATCTAACGATGAAACGAAATCAGCTCCCTGCAGGCAGTCAAGTGCGTCATCAATGCGGGGCAGCGGATAGACGTCTTTGCGGGTGATTTTGTTGAGGCGCCAGTAGTCAACGCAAAACGGATAGCGCCATATTTATTGGTGACAAGGACGACGGGGGAATCCAAAGGACTGTGCGATGGTTGTATGACGCCACCATGTCATTCACCTGGTCGTCGATAACCTGGCGTTCGGTGGCCGAGCCGCGATATGAGCGTTGGCGAAACGGCGAATGGGCGCCAGTGTCGATCCAATGGGTAACAGCTGAGGTGCTGCCCAAACGGTGGTGAGAGAAGTCCGAAACTTATCTGGCAGGGCCGGAAGCTGGGTCTTCTCTGGTGGCGAAAGATTTGCGTCAATTGAGCGCACGAAAACGGCCTCGGGAGCGGGATCAGGAGACGGTGGGGAAGAAGTAAGTTAAGACACTTGCAGGCGGCAGGAGTCATCCTCAGAAGGGTCCCAGGCGACGGCGGAGGCGAAAGGCTGGACACATCCCAAGCATTCACTGCGAAGAAGAGTGGAGGGGCACAGGAATGGATTCGTCAGGGGCAAGGCGCTGCAGCCGGCTGAGACGGTAAGCACGGCGAATGGCAGCGGTAGGCAGTGGCGAGAAGCGAAGGAGTCTTACGGGATGAAGGTGACAGGGCCGTTGGATACAGAGTTGCAATGAACAGAGACGAGCACAGCAGAGCACGGCGGGATCATGACGTCATCAGCCACAGTCAGCTTGGAGCACAAGTTAGTGGAAGCGTTCACCGAGTCGTCGCCGAAGGGAAGAAGGGCGACTTCTGAACGAGTGCAGTCGATGACAGCGTCATGTTGGGAGAGAAAGTCCCAGCCTAAGATGACGTCGTGAGATGGCGATGGGAAGACGATGAATTCAAGAATGTACAGAACGTCCTGAATAATAACTCGGGCTGTTCATGCCACCAAAAGCGCGATAAGTTGCGAATTAGCGGCGCCGAGCATAAAACCTTGTAGCGGAGTCATCACTTTTTGTAACTGGCGGCACAATTTCTCACTTAGTACAGATACAGCAGCACCGCTGTCAACAAGCGCGAAAGCATCGGTGGCCTCCACAGACACCGTGATCAAATTGGTCGGAGAAAGTCGAGGTCTTGAGCTTGGCGACGACCACGCAGTTCTTGCCTCCGGAACTGCGGACACTAGTTTTCCGAAGGGGAAGAGGGACGACGGCGCATCGGGGAAACCGAGCGGCGACGCGGAGATGGAGAACGGCGGCGAATCGAGGGGCTGAGATTGGAGGAACAAGTGGTTTCAGAAGGCGAAGCGTGGTGAAAGGGCTGGGAAGCGGCGTAGGCGTAACCTCGAGGGTCGGTATCATCAGCAGGGGACAACACCTGGCGGCGGCAGTCACGCATCACGTGGTCAGGAATGCCGCAGGCATAACAAATGGGTAGGCTGTCCGGTGCCCGCCATGGGCGGAAACGTTGCGGGGGTGGCCGGGCAGGACGAAATGGTGTCGACTGCGGTGGATGTTTGTACGAAACGAGCGTGTCTGGAAGGGTACGCCTGACGGCTTCGGCGTAGGTAAGTGGCGCAGCGACGGGAGGCTGAGAGGAAACCGATGACAGGGCCTCTGACACTTGCTTCCGAATCACGTGCTGAAGTGTCGGAGTCAGGGTAGATGGACTCGGAACAGTAGGAAGAAGCGAAATCTGCTGCCCAACCTCCTCACGGACAAACTGCTTGATCTGGAGCAGCAGCGAGCTGCATTCTGTCGTCATGCTGAGGCTAGTAACTGTGTGTGTCGGTGGAGGCGGCTGCCAAGTGAAAACGCGCTGTCGGCGGAGCTCATCGTAGCTTTGGCAGTTGTCGAAAATATCGGTGACAAAGGTGATGTTCTGCCCGCAAGCATATTGAAAGCGTCGTCTTCGACGCCTTTCAGGATGTGTTTAACTTTATCGGCCTCCGCCATGGACGCATTGACGCGCTTGCAGAGATTGACGACGTCTTCGATATAGCTGGTGTGTGATTCACCGCTCTGCTGTGCACGAACGCGAAGACGCTGCTCGGCGCGAAGTTTGCATACTGCCGGACGGCCAAAGATGTCGGAGAAGCTGGTTTTAAATTCGGTCCAAGTGGTGAAGTCCGATTCGTGGTTTTGGTACCAAAGGTGCGCAACGCCGTTCAGGTAGGAGATCACGTTTGTAAGTTTCATACTGTCGTCCCATCGGTTATGAGCGCTCACCCTGTCGTAAGATGACAGCCAGTCCTCCACTTCGTTGTCATCCGTGCCACTGAAGACGGCAGGGTCGCGCTGGCGGAGAGTACCATGGCAAGCAACGGGTGCCGGCGAGGAGCCGTCTGGCTGGTTGGCGTTGGCAGGCATCGGGGTAGCGATGGTCCGGTTGCGTAGCTCCAGGACGGAATCCCGCACCTCCACCAAGATGTAACGTCCTTTATTGACGGTTGTAAATGCCGGTTAGAGCGGGCACGGACAGGTCCGGTCCCAGAACAGTTCACGCTCTCGTCTCGCGCCGCACGTCGGCTCTGCTGCTTCAGCTGCCGATCGTCGTCTTCTCGTCTCGCGCCTCGCGTCGGTTCTGCTGCTCCGACTGCTGATAATATTCCTCTTTATAGTCTATATAGTTACATAGCTTACAAGTCCGGTCGTGTTGGACAAGATTGTTAAATTATTTCTTTATACATGCTTGTGACGAAGCGCCAGTCGAATGTTAAATAGCAACACCTCCAGCGTGTTGCGTACGTTATAAAGCTCAGAAAGAATGGTCCTAAGACAGATTATAAATGATTCTAAGTGCACGGAATACAACAGGAAAGAAGACGGCTGTGGTGCAGGAGGGGACATACATTAAGGAAAACCTCTAAACCTATGAAATCAAGATGTTTCTCCCAAAGAAGTGTATCCGTAAAAGCGACACCTAGGGTTTAGAAAGAAATCACAGCTTCAGTTTGCTGATAAACATAGCTAATGACGTTATCGAGACTGAAAAATTTACCTTTAGGACGGGAACACGCAGCTTTTGTCTTGTAGAAATTGATGAACAACATATCCAACGACAGATTAATCGAGCGCGAAGGAACGAGGGCACGTAAGAGAACTCAGCACACAGAATGGTCAACTAACACAGAGGCCGTTGTGTGTTGTTTTCCGCAGGCCCGTCGATTACGTATTGGATGATATAATCAGAGAAAACTAATGACTCAACGTTAAACAATGCGCTCCCCACAATTGAAATCAGCTCACTGAAGTCCCACTAATCGCTGGCTGCCGCTGAGTTCTCTGATGTTGTACTGTGCTGAGATCAGCAGAACAAACTGACAGACACCGTGAAACGCACGACACGAGGCACAAGACAAGCCTTGTGTCATGAATTTCTGTGCGCCGGAGCGTCTCCTTACGGGATCTCCTTAAAATATTTCGTTTTGTGGGATCAATTCTTTCGGTAACGATTTATGTACAGTACACTTGAAGTTTTTGTATTACAAGTCCTGGCAAACAGCGCTCTTGAACTTCTCCCGCTTACAAAACACAGGAAGTCGCCTCCTTCGTTGAGAATCTGCCAAACGTGACCGGGACCCTCTTCCTGGGCCTCAAGCTGAAAGAGAAGGGCGCGGACTTGTCCTCCAAACCGAAGCTCGCCACGGACGTCTTCAGCGTGGTGAAGAAAATGGAGTAAGCCCACTTGATCATAATCTAGGGACGCATAGGTCTGGGGAATGCTGCTTGATATGAGGCTATGGCCAAAGTGCACATTCAATGCCACTTTCGTGCTTGCTCGAAAGGATTGCATGAAGGACGCGATAGTAGAGAACATAGATGCACGGGCACGTAAGTCACACACAAAAGGCATTGAAACGGGGGTTGGCAGCCGCTAATTAGGACACAGCTGAGAACAGAAAGCAGCATTAGTCAACAACAGTGTGAATCCTTCACTCTGTTACTCCGCGGACTAATTTAAACAGTTAACGAAATCAGTACTTCGTTTCTTTCTATTAAACAAGTTGGTCTTGTGGGGCTTAACGTCGCCAAGTGACTGAGGGTATGATGGACGCTATAGTAGAGAGCTGAGCACAATTTTGACCACCTCTGGTTTTTCAACTTACACTGACATCGTGCACTACGCAGACCACTAGCATGCAACCGCCGCGGCAGGGATCGAATCCGGTTCATTCGGGTAAGCAGCCGGGCACCGTAACCACTGGGCCACCGCGGCGGCTTTATTAAGGAAGTGAGAGGCATCAACATTCTCATCCTTATAATATATTCCCCGTTTTTTAGAGTGCGAGAACTAGGTATAGCAGTACTAGAGGCGAAAGAGCCCCGAATAATACAGCATTATCGATACATCGCTGTCTATCGTATCTTACCCTAATAAGAGCTAGATATTGAAGGTTTCATATGGCCATACACTGGTATGCGGTCATAATGACGAGGTCTGAAGTTGTGTGTAGACGTCGAATCTGCAAAGAGTGAAGCGAAATTGTATGTACTGTTGAAAAGGTTCGAGAAGATTCTATACTGATATGAAACCGCTGGGTGAGCAGGCAGAAGTCAGCGATAACATACGTGCCTTGAAAAACAAGGGAGAGCTACCAGGCAGTGATTGCACCAGGTTTATAATAATAAATAAAAAATAGGATAAGAAATAAGAGTTAGGCTGTATGGACGGACATCCGTATTTTAACCGCCGACAAGATACTTTGACTGAAAGCGAGGTTGTTATGAGCTAGGAAAGGCCAAAAAAAAAAAAAGGAAATTAAGCTACAAGAGGCCAGCCGCCGTCTTCAGAAGCAAACTTCGGAGACGTCGAGACAGTTGTGGATCTTGGTCTCAGAGCGAGAGCTGTAATCCTCGGGGTACAACTTCCGATTTCGATGTGAACGAGACAATGACCTTCAATGCATCCCAAGGTCAAAACCGAGCTTAACGTGAGCGTGGTATGGCCCAAGCTATGGTAGTATGACCAACCACGTGATCATATGACTATGACAATTGGGTGCCTGACCTTGACATTAGTTTTGAGACACAGGGTACCACATCGACAATGACTTTCAATGTCTCACAAGGTCAGTCAACCGAACTTAACTGTGTTGTGGAGTGACCGAAGCTATGTCGGCATGACCACGTGGTCATACGACACTGACCGCTGGGTAACTGACCGTGACCCTGGACCTTCACAGTTGATTTGAGATAGTAAAGGCCATGCTTAACAGACATTCGCTCGTATAACTAGGTTCAAGCCATGTTAGACCCAAGCCACTTTTTTTATGCAGATCCCGAAGGTTGAATCCGGTATTCTATTGCCGTTGGTAGTATATTGGAGTCGTATCTTTTCCGGAGTTTGAGCGAGAACTAATTCATGAGATCTGAGGCACCAGTGCACTAACGAGGCTAGTTTTAGTTAACGAGGCATTGATTCATGAGGTGATAACGAAAAGAGCTGCGACCAAATTGCCATGACTATAATATTAAAACTGCAGTTTCCAATTGCAAGTTGTGTTGACAGAAGACGGCCTTCATTTACTGTCCCGCTAAAATTCCGGTTTGTGCAAGGGACATTCGAGAGAGACGGTATTTTAAAATCTTTCGCATTGAATGCATCACTATTCATTTTTTGCTTTTGTACCATACTCGCTCAGAGCCATTGTGATTTCTCGTTGGGTGCAGAGTGAAGCTCCTCGTGCTGGTGACGCATTCCGCATCAGAGACGGGCGAGTCGTCTTGCGTATCTCAGCCCGTCAGCTCCTGGTCATCCAAGGTCTACGAGGACTCCTCCAGCCCGGCTCTGGTGCTTATCAAGCTTTATCTATGCTTAAGATAACACATAAGGAATGCAGTAGTCACTCGCTATTCGCTAACTAGAATTAATATCGCGAAGACGTTTACCCCTTTACCAATGTTACATGATACGGTAATAGACCCCTCGACAGGTTTACGCCTACGCCGTTGTTGTTGTCAACCCGATAGGTTTACTGCACGACAAAGGCTCCTCCCATTTATTCCTATAATCACCTATTTGAACGGCAGAGCAACGGTCACTAATATATATACACTAAGCTATCTCGTATATAAATGATAGCGCAACTTCTTGCCCTTGTTTAGACCACCCCATAAACTTGCAATTCTCTATGCTTTTCAAGGTTTAACAGACTGTTCGCTTCCTTTGTCTGCACAACCCGTTTCAAAATCTCGACTCCTCGCCTGACTGTTTATTCTCCTCAAATTCGTTTCCTTTCACTTGAAATAAACGCAGTTAGCCAAACGTGTCATAGACTTTAGGTTCCCTTAAAATATATATTTCTTCCAAGCTCATTTCTCCTGTTATTTTAGCTATGATAGGATAAGTGTAGTTACTTATAATCAGCACTGCTCGTCTTCAGTCTCCTAGCTTGACCCGCATAACGTTCATTTCCGTACGTCGCTGAGCTATCTCAATGTAATTATCAGTTTACTTTCTTTAACTAATGCGGAGAATAGACGTCCTCGTATATGCTTCTCAGAAACATGACTACAGCGCAAAGCAGGACGACGCACGAAGAACAAGGACGAGCGATTACGAGAAACAACACTGATATGAGAAGGTTTACAGGCATTTATATGCTTTTTGGGACAAAGGCATCATTTACGCATGCGCAAAAGGGCGAGCTCCATATCAGAGAGGGCATTGGAAGGAGTGCTCACGCAGTCCTCACGGAATGGAGAGATGTGTTAACGTTCTACAGTGAGACGTCCTTTGCTTCTCTTGCGGACAACAGCGTAACCAATAGCCCCCGTGCTGTCCCGTGCATCAGGATAGGTCGATGAGTGAATGGCAAGAAAAGCATCATATACTTTCCCTTCGTGCGCGTTTTTTACATTGTAACATTAAATTGTAATGAACGTGAAGGGGAATATTATGCCGTTATCTTTACGAGAAACGCAAAAGGGTGAAGGCGACTGGTGTGGATCAGGTAACTGCAGTTCTGCTGAACAGCGGTAGAAACATTGGGCTAGAAGAACTTGCCACTCTTCATACAGAATGCAAAAGGACATAGGACAGATTGAAACCTGTGGTGAGTTTGCAGTACTGCTAGAACTTCGCATGTTTTCAAGAGGGAGATGGTTCCATTGACAGCCTTAAGTACTCGAGCGTATCGGGATCTTGCAAGAAAGCTAACATTACTTAATTATTAGAAAGGGGACGACACCAAGTACTTGAAAAACTACAAACTTATCAGCTTATTATCATTTGCCTACCAGGTCTTTACTAAGGTAATCATTTACAAAATTAGAGCAGCTTTAGGATACAGTAAACCAAAGGACAACCGGTTTATGCTTGTCTTTCCAGCGATATCCTTAACTTAATCTCCTGAAATCAGTAGAGTAAGCTAAAGCCCGCAAAACCGACTGTTACACTTTTGGAAATTATTTTTATCGTCGCAGTTTCTCATAATCAGTTGGCGTAGACTGTTGCATCCACCTCATTGCCACTATCGAAACTTTTGTTCCGGTCCCGGAATTCTGAGCTTAGAATAGATTTGTATACACTAATTTAGGCATAACGCCAAACCTTGATTCTTTAAATTCACATTAGAGCATTGCTATTCATTCACTGAATTATTTAGCAGGACATTAGCATCATCTAATGGGGCCGGAGGAAATGAGCAGCCGCGGTGATCACAAATGTTTTTTTACCTGGAGTCATGTCAATATGACTTGCTGTAAACTGTAAACAAGATTTAGCCGATATGGGAATAAAATGGGTTTAAGCTCTCCTCCAGCGCACTCCTTTTTAGAGGCCTGGTATTCTTCCCAAGTCCTTGCGTAGATTTCTTTCGCTAAAAACAGGAAATACTTAAGGTTGTCAAAGGAAAGAAACTCTCTGTTGAAAACATGCGAAGTACTAGCAGTACTGGAAACTCACCACAGGTTTCAACCTTCCTTATTTACAAACCTCTAAACCACAAAGGTTATATTTAAAAGGCTCCTCCCATTGCTAACTGCGTAAAGTTACAATGCTTTGTGATGGGAATATGCCTCCGTTGCCAAGAGAAAGCATTTCTTATTTAGTGGGGGAAATCTACCCCGGGGCTCATGCAGCACTTGGGCAGCAAACCTTGTTCCTTCAAGGGAATTCGCTCGTGGACAGCCTGATGCCATTTTACTCCCATACAGGCTAACTCGTGTTCAAAGTGTAGGTCGTATGGAATGTTGTTTACGTCCTAAAGCAGCAAAATAATAATGACTCATGCCGTATCCAGGTGCTGGGGAATAATTATAACCAGGTGGGGTGCTTAACGTGCATGGACATCACGTTTTTTTCTTCTCATTTCCTCGAAGTCGTCCACGTCCTATTCGCACTGTTTGTTAAGTGTAACCTGCCCCAACATGTCCATGTTTCCCTTGTGCCGATCAACGCTTGTGCCGCTCCCTTGCTGCGTCCACGCCATGTTCCGGTTGTTCAATGCGCGTACGTTTTCTTCAGCCTATGCGAGTCGACTTCGACGAGCTCATCTTGCTAGGTGATCCGCAGACGCTGCTTTGCAGAGCCTATAGAACAGATGTGTGATGCTGTGCACCCAGGAACCCATGTTCCAGTTCCTCGCGTCAGGCCTGACCCATGAAAGTGAGCTCGAGGTGGCGTTGTCCTCCACGCTGGCGCTCATGACCTTCAACATGAAGCAGCCGGTCAGCAACACTGGGCAGTTCGGCAAGCGTTGCGTCAAGTCCGCCGCGATGCCCTTCGATGCCGTCTGCCTGCCGAACTGGTCCAGTCCACGGGAGCACGCTGAAAGCATGACCGCGTACAGTGCCAACGGCACCATGCTGTCCAGTTTCGAAACGGCTTCCTCGGTTGACAAGAAGGCAAGTTGTCTGCACTGGGTTATTTCTTCCTGCTTTTGATTGCCAAGTCTCTCGTGCGCTGAAACTTTTGTCCCGATGGGCATTAGGGCACCGCGAAGGTACGCATTATTTGTAATTATTTTGGTAGCTACACAAAACAGTTGAATTTATTTTCTCCCTAAGGGCCCGAAGGCATGACATGATTGGAGCCAGGTTAACATTTTTAAAATTTCTTAAGCAAGCCCGAAAAAAAAAGAAATAAGAAACCAAACAAGTAAGACAAAAAACGAAAGTGAAAAAAAAAATTCCAGCAAGATGCAGAAATAACAGCAAATGTTAAGAAAACGTACAAAGCAGAATTAAGGCAGGTGGTGCCGTTTGATCTGGTGGAATGGCGTATTAGCTAATATGACTTTCCAGTTTATTACAGAATTTTGTTCTCTATGTGCATGTTGCCATTTTTTCGACCAGGGAATTCCATATTAGTATTACGTGGGAGAAGAATTAACTATTGATTGCAGTTCATTGCGTGTTGATTGCTATTCACTACAAGACTGGCTGTGATTTAAACGGGATGATCGTGTAGGTGTTCTTAGAAGTTCATATCTGGGCTGGTTTGGTTAATTAGGGTTCAACGTCCCAAAGCGATTCAGGCTTTGATGGACGCCGTAGTGAAGGGCTCCGGAAATTTCGACCACCTGGGATTCTTTAACGTGCACTGACATCGCACAGTACACGGGCCTCTAGCATTTCGCCTCCATAGAAATTCGGCGGCCAGGATCGAACCCGTGTCTTTCGGATTAGCAGCCGACCGCCGTAACCACTGAGCCACCGCGGCGGGGGAGTTCATATCTGGACCGTGTGTGGTGATGGAACGTATGAAGAAGGCACGAACGAGAAGTTATCCGGCACGGTGCAAGTTCAAGTGTTGCTTTTAATGAAGTGACCCTGAGTTAATGAAGTCACGCTGAAAGGGGTTAAATCGTGGATCTGGAAGAAGAAACTCAAGTATAAAGCATTTCCATTGTGCTTGCTCCCGTCTGAGGTAGGAGTCAGTAGCAACACGACTGTGGATATTCTTGCTCAAGACGCTCGCTCCCATACCATGCGATTCTCCTAGTAGACAAAAGCTTCGCAACGCAGATTGTGACCCTGGACGTTTCTTCACTTTGGCCGCCTCCTAACCTCCCTTGTGTTACATGGGGTCATGTGTGATAGAACTCTACTCCCCTGTTACACCTGCACACCGACTCCCCCTACAGAAGGCTGGCATGTTTGCACGTCCCACGTCGCCTTTTTGTGTCAATTGTGCTGCTTTGGGGTATGTAGTACATAGGTCATTTCCTTTTAGTGTGGCCGTGCTTTTCAATGAGTGCGAAAAAATGCACAGCAGACTGCTAACATGATATGTACCTCTGGAGTTAGTCTTCCGGATTGCGGGCCCTAAGGGTTCAAGAAATGAGAGCGCGGTGTGACAAAACTAGTACTGAAGGATTCGGTGGACACCTGAACTCTGGTACATTAGTAGCAGAATTTCTTTCAATACATTGAATGGCACAGGTCGAGAAGATTGCAGGAGAAATTTTTTCAATACATTGAGTGGAACGGATGAAGAAGATTGAGTGTAAGGCTCATGCCACTCGCACAAAGTCATCACCTCCAGCAATGCAAACCAATATGTTACTTCAAAAAAAATCAATTTACATTTTATTGCTATTTTAACAGAAACACCACTCACGCCTCGCTATAAACACAATTGACGGGAAAGCTGTCCAGTGCGAATCGCACGTTCTGGTTCAGATTTCGGATTTACGTTCACCCATTTCTTGCAGATCGGCGTGTGAAACGTCTTCGGTTCAGCGCGTTGCTTGCAACAACTCGCAGAGAACGGCAGTCATATGGTCGATATGAGAACTCGTTCCGAAATTAGATGGTACCAGGACCCCCGTGGCTACCCTTTAATTTTTCCCGGTTCGAACCATCTATCCTGAAACCGTTTATTCTGCAGAATAGACCAGGAAGAAGGCAGAACACCGACCAAAATAAAAATGAACACTTTAAATAGACGAGTAAATCAGCGATTTTAATATTTTCTTCGTTACCTTCCTTCCAATCCGGCTAAATGAAGTCTTTCGTTGATTTTTTCTGAGGGGGGGGGGGGGGGGGCGTTTTTGTCGCAAGCTAATATTCCTTCATTTTTGCTATGGATGCTTTCTTACCTTCCATGGCTTTCTACAGATCTAATCCAAAGATTGGATCAGTACGGTACATATTAAATGCGACATATTAACAAAATATATCTATTGTTTTTTTTTGTGACGGCCCATTCATTACGCATGGAGCATCATCTTGAGCGAAAATGTCTCGAAATAGCTGGCTAAACGACGAAAAGAGATCTTCTCCCTGGGGCAGACCTCTCACAGTGCTAACACTGAGCCTTTAGTGTCGGCAAACTGTGAGACCCTCTTTCTGCACGGTGAAAAAGCATCGCACGATACGGAAACACAGACTACAGAGAGAAGCAAGCGCCGACTTGCAACTGAATTATTATTGTGAAAATACTAAGATGTGTAGCTATACAAGACAAGAGGGAAGTTATTACAGGAACTGAAACGCTAAAAAAAAGACGCACAGTTTTGACACTAGTCAGAGTTTGTACAAATACCGTGTAAATAATTTCATTGGTGAACAACAGCTCGAGTCTGACATGTCGTCCTTCGTAGTCTGCATCCCTTTATGCCGCGCTGCTTTTTCATTAAGTACTGCTCAACAAGATTCTCAAGTCTTGGAGTGGTTTTGATGGCAAGCACAATCTGGCAACCTTGAGACACTGTTACTTTCGGCCAGTGACTGCGTCTCTGAGGTGCAACGTACAACTTTTTGTGTGTGTGTTCAACAGTTTTAACGCAGAGTATCGCTACTAACTAAAGTCGGTGGTATTTAGCCTCGAACATCAGAAGAGAGTCATTTCTATTATACGCGCGAGGATCCTTTCAGTATGTTTTTCAATGGAAGATGATAGAAGGGCTGCGCAAACAGTGGACGACTCGCCAGATTTGAACGAGAACAAACTGGAGCAGCTGCGGGTAAAGAAAAAAATAATCACTGTACCGAACGCGCCGACAGCACTCCGATGTCTCGAAGTAACGATGGTACCTTCGTAACGTTATCTCTGGAGACATGGCATGCAGTACGTCAAGAGCTGGCGTCCGCGCAGCAGTTTGTTTTAGCCAATGATGGACTGTGCTCGCAAAGTTCTCTAGTCTTACATTCGGATATTACAGTAGCCCAGCAACAGTTGGAAGGGGTTAAATTACACTTGTGACGTGACTTTGAGCGGAGTAGTGCATCAACACATCAACAGTTCATCCAGCAAAACATTTTTTTCTGTCCCATTGTTATTAATATGTCACTGGTTAGCCTCTTCACGACGTAAATTGGTCGCACTTCACCAAGCATGCAAACTCTTGATAATGTTCAGTGTTAGAGTGCCTGCATGATGCGAAGGTGCAGGCCTGTTAACGCCATCTGTTTTTGTATCCCCAGATGCGCCGCTTCGTCATGGCCCTGGACGACAAGGTGTACAGGCGCGTTGGGTGGGCATTCTTCGACCTCGCCTTCGAAGTTTACAACAAGAACGCGTGCCTGGTCAGGGACGCAGTCGCCCAAGACTTCCCGCGGCTCAGCGCCGGCAAGGTCGTCCTGGAGGAGAACAGGAACCGGGAGTTCCCCTGAATAATAAAACTTGTTTTTTATTGCGAAGCAATACTATTTTAACTTTCAGCTCCTCGCGTGGCGAGGCCGCGGTAGCTACCATTGACCTTGAGCGGCGCGCCTTGCGATGTGACGTCACAGCTGCAAGAGCAGGGCTCCAACTTGTGCCGTCGCGAGGCGAGGCCGCGCGTGGTGGCTGCTGTCTAACTCCTGCGCCCGCCGCGCGCGGATTAGATTAGATTGGATTAGATTAGATTAGATTAGATTAGATTAGGTTAGATTAGATTAGATTAGATTGTATAACCGATGCATCACCACAAGTCTAACCACAAGCACCACCACCAGCTGCTCTGCCAGCTGAACCATGGCGTAGCTACGGATATTGCTATCGCAATTACCGGGCTTAACCAAGCTAAGCCACAGCCATTTTTTTGTGTTCATGATTGGTAGAAAGAACGAGCATGTAGAACATATCGATCACTACGGCTGGTCTTACGCGGCCGCCCGCATTTCTTGTACAGAGCGTTATGTAGGCTTTCTACCATGTAAGCAATACGCGCTTGTAATGCATTCCGAGCAGCGGCGTTGCCGCCAGCATCGCAAGCGATACGCTTAAAGTGGTTCCTATAGAACCTATCAAAACTGGTAATTTCACGTCAGATAGGGCAACGGTAGAACGTAACTCCGCCGCCGACGGGAGCGCCACACGAAGCGAGGAGCGCACCTGCGGCAGGATAAGTTTGCCGCTGCGCGACCTCCAACGTTTGCAATCCCATCGTGGCGGCGGGTCCCGGTGCGTTCTCAGTTTGTTAAGAGTGCCGATTTTCAGCGCACACCGTTGACTTGTCGCATCGTTGTCTATCACACAGGGTCGCAAATGCTATAGTTCAGCAGGAAGCCGGTTTCACAGCTGCGGTCGAGCGCCCATGTCCCGCTGCAAACGTTGCATAATGAACACTTCTGCAGGATAAGCACTAGACTCTGCATAGAGCTGAATGAAGAGAAAAGACGCGGTCAAGTTCGCCAGCATCCTCAACAGGTGTTTTCACAGATGGCCAGTGCACACCTGCTCGGGCTACACGACAGTGGCGCTTCTCCGAGCTTTTTTCCGAAAGGATGCCGAGCGCCTTAGCAAAGGAATTTTCAGAGCTCGGGTATGTACACCTATACCACAGAGAAGCTGACTACGGGCACGGAGATATCAGCCGTGTTTAAGCGGGCTGTAAGTTCGTGCAGTTCACTTTACGCATGTCCCACTCTACAGCGAATGTGACTTGAAGTGTATCGTGTGACAATAATGACACTACAGGCGAATGCCACTCGTTGAAAGTGGCAAACCTGCTCGTGTGCCAAGGGTGCATAGGAGAGACGAATCGGCAGAACGACGAAGAAGCGACGTAATGCATTTTTCTTTATTGCTCGCTGGTGTTTCCTTTTCACCGAAGTGTCAGCCTTGTGGTAGAGCATCCGCCTTCCATTTTGAAGGTGCTGGGTTCGATACTCAGCGACTCCAGTTGCACACCGGTTTCCTCATGGTTACGAGATTACCTCTGGACTAAGGCTTTTCTAGTTGTAGGAAAACTGTCAACCTACCTGTTGTGCTGACGGATCAGTGATCAGCGCCGCCATCAAAAAACTTAACCGAATATGCGGTAAAGCCAACTTATGGCCCTTTTTTACGGGAATGGTGGCCTTGTGGTAGTGTTTCTACCTCGCATTCGGCAGGTGCCGGTATTGATCCCGAGAGCTGCCTGGTTGGTTGGTTGGTTGGTCGGTTTTTTGCGGGAAGGAAATGACGCAGTGCACCCACCGATCTTGTAATGGGTACAAGACTTTCTGTGCCCTTTTGGACGTAATTGGCCAACTACGGGACACATATATACCCACAACCCTTCAGTCAGCAGATCCACCCAATATACCTCCACTTAACCCAGAACTTGATGCCGACATCACCTTAAACGAAGTCCGCCGAGCACTCTTTAGTATTCGCCGCTCTACGGCGCAGGGTCAGGATGGCATAACGTACAAGGCAATACTCAATCTGGATGAAGTCTCCCTCCAGTAACTCACGGAGCTCTTTAATAACCCCTGGCAAGCTGGGACGCTCCCATCAGCCTGGAACCATGCCAGCATGCGATTTATACCCAAATCGGGCAAACCCCTCACTCTTCAAAATTTGCGCCCCATTTCCTTAACGAGCTGTGTGGGCAAGCTCTTCGAGCATGTCATTCTCAACCGCCTGCAACCGTTCTTAGAAACAACGGGCTTTCTCTCAAACGCTCAATTCGGCTTCCGCCCAAACTCCTCGGCGCAAGCCGCACTTCTCGCACTTAAAGGGTCCCTCTTTTGCACTAAGCGCCGTACAGCCGCTACGCGAGCCGTACGGGCCCTGGACATTCATAAGGCCTTCGGCACAATAAACCAGGACCATATCCTCACGACAATAGCCATTAACGACTTACCTAATAACATTTCTTCTTCCATAAAACTCTTTGCTGATGATTGTGTTATTTACCGTCAAATTAAAAGCTCTGCTGACCGCCTTATCCTCCAGTCGGACCTGAATAAGATTTACTCTTGGTGTAACACTTGGCTAATGAAGCTGAATGTAAGTAAATGCAAGTTTATGAGAATTTCCCGCCACTCACCTTCTTAGCAGCAGTGGCAGCGCACCTGTGCATGGCCTGACTCCCTATCTTTTACGTGTTACAGTTTTTCGCCGCATTGAAAGTTTTCAAGCACAGCAACCGGAGCCTACCAAAGCGGTGCGCCCTGCGTGTGGAAGACTGGGCTTTCTGCGCATCCTATGCGGCGCTACCAGCGACAGGAGACAAGTTAAAAGGACCGGCACAACACGCCACGGTTTCTTGGCAGCAGTGGCAGCGCACCTGTGCATGGCCTGACTCCCTATCTTTTACGTGTTACAGGTTGGTTCACAATTTTTCTGTTTCTGTTAGTACAAAACGTTTGTACGCTTCTGCCTGCTGTCACTGCTGCCGAGTTCTCGTGTGTTGCCTGTGTTTGGAACTATTGTCTGCGCTGAAGAGGTCATGGCTAAAGAGGCAGTGTCTCAGAAGATAAATGACTTGCGTGACGAACTCCGTCTAGAAATTAAAGCCGCACGGGAGGCGGTAGAGCGGGACTTGCGTACGGAAATTAGAACGCTTCGAACTGAGCTCTCTGAAAATGCTCGTAGCTTAGAGTTCATGAACAGCGTCTTTGAAGAAATGAAGGAAAGCTATGCCGTTATGAAGGCCGATAATGACGCCCTAAAAGAAGAGAACAGTGCATTGCATACTGAACTACAGGCCACCCAAAACCGCCTCACCGACGCCGAGTCCCGCCTACTCCTCTCGGAGCAGTATGCACGCAACAGAAATATAGAGATTATAGGAATTGAAGAAAGCCCCGATGAAAATGTGGCGGACATTGTTTGCGAACTGGGAAAGCTAACCGGTGTAGCGGGCGCTGCTGAGGACATTGAGGCGTGCCACCGCGTTCCCTCGAAATCCAAGCCCAATAATATCATTGTGCAGTTCACTAAACGCCAAAGAAGAGATGCCCTGATCGAAAAGGCAAGGAAACTGCGACTAAACAACCAAGACTTTGGAAATACATCAACGTCATCAGTCTTCGTTAACGATCACCTCTGTCCCGTCCTCCGCCGCCTTCTGAGTTTGACTGTTGCCAAAAAAAAAAGGCCACTGGGTGGAAGTTCGTCTGGAACAGAGGGGGCAAGATATATGCAATGCAGTCGGATGGCTCGCAAACATTAATCATTAAGAATGAAAGTGACCTCAACAAGATCCAGTAGAGGCACACAGTTTGCCATTTCTTCTGTAAATTGCTTGAGAAATATGGGTCGTCCCCAGTGTTCAAAACAAAAAAACAGCACTAAATTTCTGAAAAGTGCTACTGCGGAATTGACACTTAGTTTCAAGCTGATAACAATCACGTGCTTTCAAAATGTATCTTGGCAGACTATCACTGCAGCTGATAGCGAAAATACTTGCCCCTTTGCTGCGTCTTGGTATAACCGGATAAGTGTTACCCACGCGTGCTTACCGGCCGCTGAGTTGCTTAACTTTTGGGTAGCTATCGGTGTATGCGCCGATCAAAATACGCTTTACTGCAAAGAATTGCCTTATGCCCCATCGAATTTTCCACTGTGTTCCTTTTTTCTTTTGCTATTTTCGTCATGGCTTTCTCCGATGTGAATTATCCAGATTTATCAGAACTGAGCATGTATGCCAACAACCGTTCTCAGGCGCGATTAAACTGCAATCATTTCAATTTGCAATCCGGTAGAAATAAATACCCTGATCTAGAATGTTTCTTTCGCGAGGTTGGAATACAATTTGATGTAATAATGTTCTCTGAAACATGGTTCGACACTGAGCATGATGTGTTCCGAATGCCCGAATACCAATCATATTTTATGAATCGCACTGACCGTCGAGGGGGCGGTGTTTGTGCTCTAACTTCAAATTGTATTGACTGTGAACTGCTTCCAGACTTCTGTGCTGTCGCACCAGTTTACGAAACACTGGTGCTCAGATCAAACTCAAACATTTTCTGCGTCTGTTATCGTCCACCCTCTGGAGATACATGCCGTTTTTTTTTTCTTTTCTTGGATTCTTTTTTTGGAGTTTGTTAACAAGAACAAATACCATGTGATACTAGGTGGGGACCTTAACATAAATTGGCTTGCTGATAACAGTGTAAAGGAAAGTTTGAAAACACTGTTGAATTGCCACCTATGCTGGAATGTTATAGAGTCACCCACAAGAATAACACTTACTTCTCAGACTCTATTAGACCTGTTCATCACAAATTTTGGCCTACCCCGTCTGAAATGTGGCGTTATTAATTACGCGCTAAGTGATCACCTTCCGATTTTCATGTCCAATGAGCATACCGTTAGCAGTAACGAACACTTAAGACAATCTATCTACTACCGTGCTATAAACCCAGAAAAGCTGTCGTCATTTCGCGATCGTTTAGCTGGTTTAAATTGGGCTGACGTCCTTGCGTCGACTGACCCCGAAGACGCATACAATAAATTAATGAAAAAACTTATCGATGTCTACCACAACTCATTTCCACTCGTTATGGTAAAGCGGCCTAAAAAAGCTCGTAAAGCATGGGTCACAACCTATATGCTATACATACAACCTATATATAAAAAACGTGACAAACTGTTCGCTACGTTTTTGCGCACTAGAGATCTTGAAACATTGAAGAATTATAAAGAATGCCGAAATTTTGTCAACAAAGAACTACGTGCAGCCAAAAGGAGTTACCACACAAATCTTTTCAATGCATCGACTAGGCGATCGGCGGATGTGTGGAAGGTCCTGAATTTTCTAACCGGGCAGTCTCCCGAAACAGTTTCAAAGGTAACAATAGATAACATAGAATTAAGTGGGGTTGAGCTAGCCAATCCATTTAACGATTATTTCCTTTCCGTGGCCACGCCACAAAATGCAAATATGAAGAATAACTTATGTTACATGGAGCGAAGAAATGGTCACACAATGTTCTTGAAACCAGTCTCTAAGGATGAAGTTATTGCAGCATTTGTGTCCCTCAACAACAGTAAATCGGAAGATGCACTAGGCCTTCAAATAACTCCAATCAAGTACACTATTGACATAATTGCACCCTGTCTGTCACATGTATTTAATATTTGCTTATCGTCAGGTGTGTTCCCGCGTAATATGCAATCTGCCAGAGTTATCGTAATTCCCTAAAAAAGGCAACAGAGATAATTTATCAAATTATCGTCCCATTTCTATTCTTCCCGTCTTGTCGAAAGGTTTCGAAAAAATCATTCTTCAACTCTTAAAAGCCTTCTCCGATAAGCATAACATCATAACTCCGGCACAGTATGGCTTTCAAAAGAACAAATCAACCGAGTTAGCTCTGCTTGCTCAAAAGGAGCTGATATTACAAAACTTTGAAAATAAAAACGTGGTGTTTGGCCTTTTTTTAGACTTCACGAAAGCCTTTGATCTTATCAACCACCGAATCCTCCTTCAAAAATTGGACCACTATAGCTTTCGCGGCAAAGCCCTCTCTTTGTTATCTTCATATTTACAACACCGTACACAGTTCGTTGACATAAACACGCATTGCTCAGCCGTGAAATCAGTAGTTTCAGGCGTTCCTCAGGGGAGCATTTTAGGGCCATTCCTGTTTTTAATTGACGTCAATGATATTGTTAACATTGATAAGTCCGCTGACTATATTATATACGCCGACGACACAAGTGTGTTTCTCTCCGGACAATCAAGCCTCACTTTAGCCGAAACAGCAAACAGGACATTGGCGCTCATAAATACTTGGGCAATTGCAAACCAACTAAAAATTAACGTTGATAAGACCAAAGCAGTTATCTTCCATCCACGTCATAACTTTTTTCATCCTCCATCCCTTATGATCAGTAACAGCCAAATCGAAGTAGTTTCGCAACTTAAAACTTTGGGAGTAATTTTCTCTGAGAAAATGTCATGGGACGACCACGTTACCTACCTTGCAAACAAACTATCACGCACGACTGGCTATTTACGCCGCCACTGTTCACTGTTTCCAACTTCCATTAATATATTGCTTTACAATTCCCTGTTTTCCTCAGTCATGAATTATGGTGCGCTTATCTGGGCAACTACTACACTCGGAAATATTAATAAACTTTCACATATACAGAAAAGTGCAATCCGCATAATTGGAAAAGTGCCTCCTTACTCACACACAGCCGAATTGTTCAATGCGTTTAACATCATCCGCATACAGTGTCTATACCCCTATAGACTGATCCGCTACTACAAATCAGAAAAAATCAAACACAATAATTCATTAGCTAAACTGGCCAGGCTCTCAGTGAATGATCCTGTGTATTGTACGCGAAAACCGGAGAGATGGAAAGTTGACGTTTGCCGCACCAATTACGGAAAACAAATGCTGAAGTTTTGCTTACCATCTCTACTTAACAAATTTTCCGGAGAAGATGGCACAGACGTCACTGACAAATCTTTCAGGGATTTGCGTAATATGTTTTTGCACAACTACATATATCACTATTGTTAGTTTCCTTGTCTATGTTATATGTACTCATTCAGCTGTGTTTCCCAGTGCTTTGCATTTTTCGTTCATCATATCTGTCATGTTTCATAACCTAAAGTTTGTCATTGTTATTCTCATCACGCTTTTGTCCTTTTATATAGTTTTCTGTTCATGAGCAGCGGCGTTTCTGCTGGTGTATTTGTTATTTATGTATCAGATGCGTTCCACAGTATGCCTTGTAGGGGGCATGGACCTCGTCAAGCCCATTTAGGGCTTTTTGTCCGTGCCCCTAAGCATCGTAGGATGTTTAAATAAACTGATTTGATTTGATTTGAATTTTCCTGTGATCATTCACTATGTGATACTCCTTTAACCCATATTTCCACCTACAAGTACCTTGGTGTGCATATTTGAAATGAAATGAAATGAAATGAAATCTCTATTTGCCATCAAATGCAGATGGGGGATTGTAGAAATAAAGCTGTCCTTGGACAGCTTGACGGGTCCACAATCCCTTATTTTGGCAGAGTGGCGGCATCACGTAACATATTCTTGATATGCAAACATATACATACATATTTAATATGACACAGACAGTACTCGTAAACGAAAACAACAGAAAAAAACAAAAAGAACAGAAAGAAACAGCGGAACTTACTTCTACAAATACAAACGAAAACAACAGCAATGCTAGATAACATTACATAGAAACCAAATACATCTGCCGGAGGTCCTAGTAGGTTGCCGTGAAGAGGTCAAAACGGACAGCATTATAATAATTCAAAAGCGTTGGTATTGTGTACCTAAGGCACTGTTTCCCGTAACTTGAACGTGACATTGGTACTGACCAATCCTCAAAGTGTCTTGTAAGGTAACTTGGAGTTCTGTCTTGTAATTGGGATAGTTTACGTATATTGTTGATATTCCTGTGGATTTCTTGTTTATATACATGGCTTAAGCGATATCTATGGAGATTGTGAGCTGGAATTGCACCAGAGTGTCTAAAGAAAGTTGAGGTGGAAGCAGTATAAGAAGTATTATATGTGTGTCAGAGATACTTTTTCTGTAACAGGTGGATGTGTTCTATATTAGTGGATGTTGTGTTTCCCCATACTAGTTGACAATAGTTCAAGTGTGACTGAAAGAGTGAATGATAAAGCAAACGTTTGATGCGTGTGGGAAGGATATACCTTAAACGACCTATTACACCAGTTATTTGACTTATTTTGCTTAGAACGTGCTTGACTTGATTATCCCTGGACATATTTGCGGAAAAGGTGACACCCACACATTTGAAATTCTCGATTAAAGCGATGCATCGTGAGTTTATTATAATATCTTGATGCGGAGGTATGTGCTTGTTTTTCGGCCTTGATATAATCGCTTTTGTTTTGCTTTCATTTACCTTCATTGCATTTACTCTCGACCATTCCTCTAAGGATTTCATTGCACTGTTACATTTTTCAACAAGTAGATTAATATCATTGCCAGCAAAAAAAAATACTAGTGTCATCTGCATATAATAAATTTTGGTTTAGGGTTAATAGTGACGATATCATTCAGATAGAGATTAAAAAGTAAAGGTCCTAGATTACTTCCCTGCTGCACTCCACAATTAACAGCTTTAGCTTTCGATGTAAAGGCACCTATTTTCACCACTTGAGTTCTATTCAATAGGTAGGATTTCATAAGAGCTAGTGCCTGTCCTCGTATTCCATACTTACTTAATTTTTCCAGCAAAATGTTATGGTTAGCTTCTGGCGTTCCGCAAGGGAGCATTTTGGGTCCGTTTCTTTTTGTTCTTTATATTAATGATATTGTTCGCATCGATAGCACTGCTAAGTACATAATATATGCAGATGACACTAGTCTGTTTTTTTCGGGTACTTCAACGGCTGATCTCGCAAATCGAGCTAATAAAACCTTAAAAGAAATAAATACTTGGACTGCTGATAATCACTTAAGAATTAACGTTAGTAAAACTGCAGCCGTCATGTTCCACCCACGTCACAAACACTTTGAACTTCCTCTAATTGAATTAAACAATACCAGAATAGAATTTGTGCAGTCTGTGAAAACTCTGGGCGTTTACTTTGAAAGCAGATATGTCGTGGAATGACCATATTAATTACGTCATTCAGAAACTGTCCAGAATAGTTGGTATCATGCGCCGCCATTGCTTTAATTTTCCTACGTCAGTCAACATGTTACTTTATCACTCTTTGTTCTCTTCCATAGCCAGCTACGGATGTATGGTGTGGGCAACAACAACAGCTGAAAATATTAACAAATTCACTGTCTTACAAAAACGTATTATACGCATTGCAAGTAAAGTGCCGTATTTCTTCCACACTGCGAGCCTTTTCCACCGACACAACGTTATTCCAATGAAATCCATGTATAACTATAGGCTGTGGTATAAATATAAACTCGCCATAATGAAAAATGATGACTTCTTACTTACACTTGCTAGGTTAGAGCAAAGCAGAACTGTGTATGATACCCGCGCAGCAGAGCCTTGGTATGTTAAGAAATGCCGTACAAACTATGGCAAACAAATGTTGCAGCATACCTTACCGACACTTCTGAACCAGTTGTACTGCCACAAGAATCTTGATGTCTCCAATATTTCTCTGAAAGAATTGCCCCAAATATTCGTGTAGTTCTTTTTTTTCTTGCTATTACCATTTTGAGTGCACCTGTCAGTTCTGCTGTCCTTTATTTTCTCCTCCCTGTGTTTGCCTTTATAGTCTCTTTGACCTAATATAGTTCTTTTTTCTTTTACAAGCAGAATGTACTGCTTACTGAAAGTACATGTGTCATTCTATGTACAGAACATACGAGTTTTTTCTTACAATGTGTTTGATGTCCTATTCCGCCGCCGTCAATGCTGCACTGTAAGAGGAAGCCAGGACCTCTCAAGCTGTCTATACAGCTTTTTCCCTGGCTGTCCTCGCAACACCTAGTTGCGGAAATAAACCTTCAAACCTTCAAACCTTCAAACTACATGTTTGATTGGGGCGTACTTGAAGACCATCGATTTCACAACTGCTAGAGTTCTTTAAGGCTTGTATAACGGACATGATTTCATCCACTGTTACGGGTTGAAGGTATACTGTGTTGTTAATATAAGTGGAAACATATTTGCTAGCATGAGATGATATAGAGGGAGCAGAAGCGATACTAGTGAAAAAATTGTTAAAAGCATCAGCTAGTTCTGCACCGGATAATTCTTTTCCATCAACTTGTAATTTCAATGAAGGCTTATGCGAGTGACCAGGATTAAGGATGGTGTTCGACCTCGACCATAACAGACTGTTTCGACGGCACTCAATATCCAACAAAGATGAATAATATGCTGCTCGTGCATTTCGCAACTTCTTTGTTAGCATATTACAATGCTTTTTAAATTGGACAAGATCATCTGCTGATCGCGTATGGGGGAAATGTTGATATAGCTTGTCCCTCGTTTTCATTTCAATCCGTAATTCAGGTGTAAGCCATGGTTTGCGTGTTCTATTACTTTTTTTGCGTGTTCTTGACGGGGAACTCTTGTGGTATAGTTGTGTCAGTATTTCCATAAACTTATCGTACGCTTCACTGGCATTTGTGAGATTACCGATCGTGTCCCATTCTACTGACAACAGGGCGTCACGAAAAAAATTCAGTGTTGTGTCTGTTATTAGTTGGTAGATTATTGGTGGGGATTTTTTCCTTATTGACCTGCTTGATTCTACACACAAGAACACTGGCAAATGATCGCTGATAGAACATGACAAAACTCCAGATTTAACATTCGGCCCCAAGGAATTGGTAATAAATAAATCCCGAGTGGACTGGCCTTCAGGTGTAATCCTGGTTGGTGTGTCAATTAAGTTAACAAAACCATTCGATAATATGACCATATTGAAAGCATTTGATGATGGACTGTTCACACTCATGTCGACGTTAAAATCTCCACCAGCTATTAGAGGTTTAGAGTTATGATTTTGAACCACATAAGCCAGGAACTGATCATAGAACTGCAGAAACGCAGGCAAATCACCATTCGGTGGTCGATAGCACACAGAAAATACATGTCTAGCAGTGCACAGGGTCTGCATTTCATAGTCTGGTGAAAGCACTGTGTAAGAATCAATGATCTGACATTCTACATCATTTGTGATCAGCAATGACACTCCGCCCCCTCGAGAGTCCGACCGGTTTAGATAGTGGGTATTATAATCAGGCAACCTAAACACATCACATTCATTAGTGTTCCATGTCTCTATTAACATAATAACCGAAAATTCAAAATAGAAACCAGTAAATAACTCCTCCAGGGTGACACCTTATTTCTGACAGAACGCGTGTTCATGTGGACACATTTTAAGGGAGATGCGGAAAATGTTGCGACAATTTCATCTACATCATCAGGCAAGTAAAAATTCACTTCGTTTTGCATCCTTCTTTTCTTGCAAAAAACAAAACAAAAAACGCACCTTTTAAAGGAACCTTTCCTGGCAAGCTCACGTGGACTATGTCACAAGTAACGCTAACCGTACTCTCGGTTACTTACGTCGCAACTTTTCTATGGCACCCAATAACATGAAACTTATACTGTACAAAACACTAGTCAGGACAAAACTTGAATATGCGTCGTCTGTATGGGACCCTCCTTTAACTCACTAATTCTGAAAATCGAAGTCATTCAGAATCGGGCTGTCCGTTTCATTTTCTCTATCATAGAACCGCAAGTGTACCTCAAATGAAAGCAAATTTAAACTTACCGGATCTTTCAATTCGTCGAAGAATTTCCCGTCTATGCCTATTCCACAAAATCTACCATTAAAACCATCATCTCAGAGATACGTTGCTTGTACCACCATCTTACATTTCATCCCGCAGCGACCACCAGTTCAAAGTTGGCGTACCCAGCAGTCGCACCAACTTACACTTCGCCTCTTTTATCCCCAAGACTGCTCTGGAATGGAACCACGTTCCCGCTTCCATCGCCTCCATTACAAACGCCGACTTGTTTAAAAATGCTGTATTTGATTTTACATTGTAGTGCTGCGTTACATGTTCTGTTTTGTTGTGTATCACCCACTCCTCTCTGTAATGCTTCGGCCCTGAGAGTAAATAAATAAATAAAAGTTCTCAGATTATCATTAAAATTAATTTACCATGCTGTGATGTCGGGTCAGTTCAGTGCTTTTCACACTTCCCTACACTACATGCCTCTTGCTCATTCCATTCACCCGATAGTGATTAGTGTACTGCAGTGATCTTGCCAGGCCTTTGTCTGTGCACAGACACCAAGGCATCGATCAGCAGCAAAGGTATGGGTTATGGGTGCTAAAAATCAATTAACAACAACAGAAAGAAAAATAAAAAGCACACTCTGTTTTCAGAGGGCTGCATAGACCGACTCCGCAGAATTCTTTTTGCGCTGGTATGCATGCTGAAATAGCACAACTTAAGAACGGTTTCATGTGCTGCCGGAGAGACACCTACTATGAGTATTTTTTTCATTTTTTACTGGCAATTACCGCCAATGATGAGCAGAATATTGTCACGTTGTAGTGACGGCAGTCCAGCGGTCAGGAAGACACCAGAAATACTTGCAAACGAAGCTCTTTATTAGGGCTGACTTGCGCCCGCAAAAGAACTGAATCACTCGGTGGCGGCGTAAGCAACAAGCGTGCTCGTCAATCGCCGATCTACGAATGCCCGCCGCCCGCGGCATCGCTCAATTTAAGGCTGGCTAGGAAACTTCCGAGATAACAGGTCGAGATCATCTAGAGTAATCTAGAAACACGTAGGCGAAGCTGTTCATGGCTGTGAACAATCGAGATTAGTCCGGTCGCTTCTCGCGTCAGGAACAAAAATGATAACACCCCTTTTCTGCGGCCTTGCGCGAACGAACGGACGCTACAATGATACGTGGCATTACCCCCCCCCCCCCCCCCCGGCAAAGAAGCATCGTCTCGATTCTTTAAAATGAAAATAAATGCGGAGAATGCGAACTTCGAGTCCTTTAGCGTTCGTAATAAGGTTTAAGGGCAGCGGTAAAAGCTTCAAGTCTGACTGTGTCGTCGTCGTCGTAGAGTTCGTCGTCGTCGTAGGGGTCGTCGTCGTCGTAGGGGTCGTCGTCGTCGTAGGGGTCGTCGTCGTCGTAGGGGCCGTCGTCGTAGGCGCCGTCGTCGTAGGGGCCGTCGTCGTAGGGGCCGTCGTCGTAGTCGAGGCATAGTCTTGTGTTTTCGTCGATGGACGGTCTTAGTTCTTGCGCTCAGAAGCAACCTCACCTCCAGAGGCTGCTTTATTCAGTTTAACCTTCGGGGGCCGGGGGAGCGTCCGCGCACTGCGTAGCCTCGGCTAGGAGATACATAGCGCGGTGAAGATGGCGACGGAGAACGAGATGGGCGGCTCGGCGATGAGTATTCTTCCCGACGCAAAAACTCCTCGATTTCAGCTGGTCGCTGGCCGGGTCGGGGTCGTGGAGCGTCGTAAGAGAACCCTCGGATGCCAAGTCTTCTGTATGGGCAGTGCCGGAGGACGTGACCGGCTTCGCCACAGTGGAAGCATAGTGGGCGGCGCTGGTCGGGAGTTCTCCACTCGTCGCATTTCCTCTGCTGCGCGCGTCGCTCGTAGGACGGGCGGGTTGGGGCGAGGGGGCGGCGGTCCAGCGCAGCTGGCTGAGGGCGATAGTGGCTTGGGTCCCGTCGTCGAGGTGCAGGACGGCGCACAGCTGCGGCGTAAGTCATGGCTGGGGGCTGCAGAGGCTGCGTGGGTGTCGGCGTCACACCCAAGGCCTGTTGAACCTCGTTCCGGATGGCCTCACTGAGCGATGAAAGTTGCGGCTGCGTTCCCGTTGGCAGCAATCGTCGGAGCTCCTCTCGCACAACTTCACGTATAACCTCCCGCAGGTTATCGTTGTTAGCGGTATCCATGCAGCTTGCTGACAAAAAGCGCTGCTGGCGGTCATACTGGCGGGCTCGGGCGTCAAGAGTTTTCTCCATTGTGGATGCCTCTTCTACGGATTCCGCGACAGTTTTCGGTGGGTTGCGAACGAGGCCGGCAAATAGTTGCTCTTTAACTCCTCGCATAAGCAACTTCACCTTCTCTTCTTCCTTCATGATCGCGTCGGCACGCCCGAACAGACGCTTCATTTCCTCAGTGTACACAGCAACGGTCTCGTTTGGGTGTTGTATGCGAGACTGTAGCAGCTGCTGGGCTCTCTCCTTTCGCACGACGTTCGTGAAGGTCTTTAGAAGCTGCTCCTTGAAGGTTTCCCAGTTCGTGAGGTTAGCTTCCTCATTCTCAAACCAGACTTTTGCTGGTCCCTCCAAGGCGAAGAAGACGTACCTAAGTTTCGTGCCATCGTCCCAGTTGTTGAAGATAGCCACACGGTCGAACTGCTCCAGCCATTCTTCGGGGTCGGCGCCAGGCGAAGCGTCGAAGATTGGTGGCACCCGGGGCTGGTGAAGCATGATTGTAGTCGTCGTCTGGGGCAAGCTCATGGTAGACGTTGCGGCTGGCTTCCGCTTCCGGGTAGGGTCCGGCAGATTCCCGAACTCTGGTGCGTCCCCTTGCAGGCGTCGGTTAGCGCGGTGGACTGGACTCAGGGCCTGCGGTTGATGACTTAGAGTGCTGGCGTCACGGCTTGTAGGGGGTGTCCGGTACATGGAAGGCTACCCCGCACCTCCACCAGATGTCACGTTGTAGTGACGGCAGTCCAGCGGTAAGGAAGACACCAGAAATACTTGAAAACGAAGCTCTTTATTAGGGCTGACTTGCGCCCGCAAAAGAACTGAATCACTCGGTGGCGGCGTAGAAAGAGAAGTTTATTTTTTCTGTTTTAACATAGAAAATACAAAACAAAACAGATGAACTCAATTCTCTGATCAGTCAAGCACATGCGCAGTGACGCAGCACTGAGCACGTCAGTAATGCAGTAAAAATGCCGATACTCGACCGCCGCGCAGGACGATAAAGTATGTCGACCATTTGCGCAAGAACTCGGCCTCGCTCATTGACAGAGCGTCCATGCATGCTTGTTCAAAGAGGCGCGTGCGCAGGCGCTGCAACATTGGGAACATTGTTCTTTCCGGACGCCCATTTAAGGATGCCACTCCACGCTGCCGCCACAAAACGAACATGCCGACACACAAGAGCATATTTGTGAACAGTTCGCGTGAACTAGTGCGCGCTTCGAGGCGGGTTAAAAACATGCGTGACACTAATGTCCAAAAGGTGCGCGCAACTACACACTCAAACATTGCGTGCTGCAAAGTTTCAAGCAGACCGCACTGCGGGCATCGGGCGGAGGGCGCCACGCCCCACGCCGCAAGGCGGTCTCTTGTGGGCAGGACCCGCCAGCCTCGCAGCCAGCCGAAGTCCCTGACATCTGCAGGAAGCGTAGCTGAGGTCAGTTGGCGCCAGCGTGCCCGTCTCGTTTTCTGGAGTTGTTCGCGGGTCAGCGCAGCGACCGTTAGTGCTTCACACATTCTGGAGGGCGGGGTTTCATCAACATCCAGATCGGGCACGCTGGCAGTCAACGACGTCAGTGTGCGACGCACATTAACGAAAAATGCCGGCGGCTGCTCGGCTGTAGGGCCAACCACGTGTTGTGAAAAAAACACGTTACGCGCTGTACCCAGAAAGTATGTGAGGAGTGTTCTCCCGGGATAGTCTGGGTTGCGTACAAGATCTCGTACTCCTCGCAAGGCGAGCACATTGCACATGGTGCGGATACAGGGTATACCAAACCCACCCATGTATGATGGAAGGCGCATGAACATTCGTGACACAAGTTCGGTTTTGCCCGCCCAAACGAAAGAGCCACAGGCCGAGGTTAGCCTGCGCGCAAACGTGCGCGGTGGGTTTGCGACGCGGGCGACAAAAAACATGCGGCTAGGATTGTGGACTTAACTATATAGCAGCGCTCTGCCATTGAAAGGCGGAAAGTTGACGCCACCGAGAGGCGTTTCTCAGCGTTCGTGCGGAGGTTAGTCCAGGTTTCGCGGGCTACTTCTCCGCAGGCGAGGAATACTACTCCCAGGACTTTCACTCCCTGCACCCACTCTACCTCGCCCGCAAGGTTCGGTGTGAAGGTGCCAAACCTTAGTGCCTTGCTTTTTACCCTGTTCAATAGGGCCCCAGATATCTCGCTGTACTCGAGAAACAGCCGCGAAAAAGCGGCGTAGCTATCCTCGTCCTTGAGGAAAAGCGACACGTCATCGGCGTAGGCCGATACCTTGATTTGGCCCTGGCCAGGCAGAGGGAAGCCGCGTATGGATGGGCTGTCGTTAATGCGCCGGATGAGTGGATCCAGGCACAACACGAAGAATGTTGGGGAGAGAGGGCATCCTTGCCTTATGCCCCTGGTGACTGAAAAGGGAGCGCTCTGGTGGCCGTTTACGGAGAGACGAGCGTTCAGGTCTGCGTAAAGTAAGCGCAGCCTGCTGACAATTTGCGGAGGGAATCCGAAAGCTTCAAGGACTCCAAACAGATACGAGTGTTCCGCCCGATCGAATGCTTTCGCCTGGTCTAGTGAAACAAAGCACCCGCTGAAGCCCGTCCTGCTGGCAAATGTGAACAGGTCTCTAGTGAGTGCCAATGCATCAAACACAGAGCGGTCAGGGACGCTGCTGGTTTGAGCCCGGTGGATTAGGTGAGGTAGGATCGTCCGCATTCTTGTGTTCAGTAAAGATGTGACTATTTTGTAATCTGCGTTTAAGAGGCTTATGGGCCGCCATGCTTGCGGGTCGGAGGGGTCACCGCCCGCTTTCGGAATGAGTATGATGCGACATTCGCGGAAAGAGTTTGGACGTAACCCATCCGCGAGGAAGCCGTTGACCATCTTCAGGAGCGCTCCTTGGATCTCGTAAAAAAAGTTTGAATAAAAACTTGTTGGAATGCCGTCTGGACCGGGGGCAGAGGCTGCATTCATACTCTGCAGGATGGCGTGCAGCTCTTGGCTTGTGGCTGGTGCGCAAAGGTTTTCATGCAGCTCTTCAGCTACTCGTGGCAAGTTTCCAAAAAAGCTTTGTAGAAGCCCGTCATAACCATCTTGAAGATTTAGCCAACTGTCCGTAGAGAACAGGTTCGAGAAGTGACTTGCAAAGATCGTGCAGATATCGGACGCGGTTTTGCTTTGGGTGCCGTCTGGGAGTGTCACGAAAGGAACAGTAGCGGGAGCTAATTCCTCTGCCGTGCCTGCGCGTACGTGTCGTAGCACAGCCGGGTCTGATATAGGCCGCCCGAGCTGGTGTGCACGACTAGCTGCCCGTGATGACAGGCAGAGCAACACGTGGTAACGTGCTTTAAGTAGACTCAGGTAATCGCTCATGGCAAAGGTTAAGGGCGCTCCCCTTTGCACTATACGGATGCGCTTGAGGGTGTCATTCAGTGCATGAGTTACCCGGCGTCTGCGGTCTTGACCGGCCGCCACCAGAGTTGCCTGCCAACGAGCCTTGAGTGTGTCCCATGAATCAGTCGCAACGAAGCTCTTGCACGATGCTGCCAACGCCGTACGCAGCGACGCCACGCTTTCCGGGTCCGCCAGTAGGCTCGTGTCCATGCGCCACGTAACAGTACGTGGGGTGTCCTCACCAAAGTCGAGCCTGTCTGACAAGGGGTGGTGATCGGAAATCACCGGCGTGCCTGCAGGGAACGCGAGAACTTCGCAGCTAACGACAAAAGAAGCGAGCTCTGGTGGAAAATAGAATTTGTCTATCCGACTCGCTGACTGTGCTCTCTCAAACGTCGCTCCAAAGGCATCCCCGTGAAGCTGCACCCACGCGTCAGACAAGCGGAACTGAGTCACGAGATCGCGGAGCGCGGGGGCACCTCAATAACGGCGACCGTGACCCTGTCCGCGAACGTCACGGTCGATGTTAAGTACACAATTGAAGTCACCGACGATGAAAGTGGGGTAGGGATCAAGGAGGAATGAGTCGAGGCGCTCAAAAAAATCAGAACTACTAGTCCGCCGTGCTGGCGCATATACAACCAACGCACGTACCCGCCGCTGGTTTAGTGTGAAGTCGACCGCAAGAGTGCGGCCGTCCAGCCCGAAAGTGCAATGAGCACCCGCGCGCAGGCAGGGGTTCACAAAAACGACACCAACACCACACATATGAAAATCAGTCAACGAAAAATAAGCAAAAACAGAAAACCGGGTGGTGAAATTCAGCACATCAAGTGAAGTACGGAAGTTGCATTCCTGTAAAAACAGGATGTCGACGCCCCTAGCCCTGGCAAAGTGCATCACCTCTCTCTGTCTGTCTACGGATTGAAATCCCCGAACATTCAGGGAGAGGAGATGCACAACCGCCATGACTGCCAAGAGCACCGACGGCATAGCATACAACCTAAAGAGCGCTGCCATGGGCGGCGCTTGGCGCGCGCGGCACTTTCTTGCTAGAACGTTCGTTAACAGTCCCTTCGGATTCCGATGATTGGGGGTGGGCACGTTTGAAGTCTGGTCGGGAAAAGTCCATGTTTTCGGGGCCGTCGGCGCTTGTGGCCTCGCTCACCGGTTGCTGCGTGGTCTTGGCGACGCTCGCAGCTGAAGCCGATGCCGACGCCAGGGTCGCCGATGGGAGGGTGTGGCTGGCTGGTGACGGGAAGCGCGCGTCGTCCGCACCTCCAGGAGTCGTCGTTCCTGACACCTGGCCGCACGTCAAGTCGCCTGTCAGGCGAAGCGGCGTGACTTTGTCCGGTACGTCCACCAGGTCGCCCGACGCCACGCTCTACTCATCGCCGCTGCTGCTCTCGGTGTTGAAGGAAGCTGTGCGGGGTAGCGGCGGCAAGGGTTCCGCGAAAACAGCACCGAACGGCTCCACCTCGTTTGAAGGCGTCCCCTCGAGCTGCTCCTTCACGGGCACCTCCGTCGCGGGGGTGGGCTCGGGCTCCCTCGGGCTGCTGGTCGTAGGGTCCGCGTCGGCAACAGGCGTCCGGACAGTTGGTGTGCTCCGCGTTTCTGCGACCACGTTGTCCTTGCTCGGTTCCTTTCTCGAGGCGGCGGCCGCCGCATAGGACCGTGGTCGCAGGCAGTCCGCTGTGGCGTGGCTTCCACCGCAGCGCCTGCAAGCCGCTCCGCATCCGGCCGTGTCGTGGCCGAACACCTCGCAGCGAGCGCACCGCGGCGTTCGACACGCCGCGCCGATGTGGCCCTCCTGCCCGCAGCGGGAACACACCTTCCGGACGCCTCGGTAGTCAAACATGACGCGGTGGCCCTGGACGGTCAAGAAGTTCGGCACCGCCTGCTTCATCTCGATCCGGACCACGCGCGTCCCGTTGCCGACGTGACGACGGCCCTTGAGGACGGGATGGGTGATGTCAAGCACCTTGCCGTAGGAGCTCAGTGCCGCTGCCAGCGCCGCGTCTCCCACGAACAGCGGCACACGAAAAGCCGTCACGTGGACCACGGCAGGACCCACGCAGGCTACTGGGACGGAAGTGCCGTTCACGTTGAAGGCGCCTTCCACGAGCATCTTCTCCGCCGCCGCAGCCGAGGCCATGGCGACGCAGAACTTCATGCCTCCATGGTGCTGGAGGCTCTCTAGCCCTTTCGGGCCGACAACCAACTCGATGCCGTCGACGATGTCGTCAGCTGTCGCGTCGGAAGTAACTGTAAATGAAAAACAGTGCGCCTTTGGGGGCGGCGCACGAAACACGGGAGGGGCAGCAGGTACCGGGCCTCCCATGACGTCACGGGTGGCCGGCTGGGCTGCTGCTTGCACGAACTTCACGCAGTTTGCCCGAGCACCGGCAAAGGCACGGCGCCTGGGCGGGGGAGGCTGGTTGCGGAACCTCCGGGTCGCAGTGGATCCGGGGCCCGCCTGCACTTGTCGATGAAACTTCTCAGGAAGCCAGCGCCGAAAAAAACCTTCGCTGGGTCTGGACGAGCTCGGGCGTAGAAAGAGAAGTTTATTTTTTCTGTTTTAACATAGAAAATACAAAACAAAACAGATGAACTTAATGCCCTGATCAGTCAAGCACATGCTCAGTGACGCAGCACTGAGCACGTCAGTAATGCAGTAAAAATGCCGATACTCGACCGCCGCGCAGGACGATAAAGTATGTCGACCATTTGCGCAAGAACTCAGCCTCGCTCATTGACAGAGCGTCCATGCATGCTTGTTCAAAGAGGCGCGTGCGCAGGCGCTGCAACATTGGGAACATTGTTCTTTGCGGACGCCCATTTAAGGATGCCACTCCACGCTGCCGCCACAAAACGAACATGCCGACACACAAGAGCATATTTGTGAACAGTTCGCGTGAACTAGTGCGCGCTTCGAGGCGGGTTAAAAACATGCGTGACACTAATGTCCAAAAGGTGCGCGCAACTACACACTCAAACATTGCGTGCTGCAAAGTTTCAAGCAGACCGCACTGCGGGCATCGGGCGGAGGGCGCCACGCCCCACGCCGCAAGGCGGTCTCTTGTGGGCAGGACCCGCCAGCCTCGCAGCCAGCCGAAGTCCCTGACATCTGCAGGAAGCGTAGCTGAGGTCAGTTGGCGCCAGCGTGCCCGTCTCGTTTTCTGGAGTTGTTCGCGGGTCAGCGCAGCGACCGTTAGTGCTTCACACATCCTGGAGGGCGGGGTTTCATCAACATCCAGATCGGGCACGCTGGCAGTCAACGACGTCAGTGTGCGGCGCACATTAACGAAAAATGCCGGGGGCTGCTCGGCTGTAGGGCCAACCACGTGTTGTGAAAAAAACACGTTACGCGCTGTACCCAGAAAGTATGTGAGGAGTGTTCTCCCGGGATAGTCTGGGTTGCGTACAAGATCTCGTACTCCTCGCAAGGCGAGCATATTGCACATGGTGCGGATACAAGGTATACCAAACCCACCCATGTACGATGGAAGGCGCATGAACATTCGTGACACAAGTTCGGTTTTGCCCGCCCAAACGAAAGAGCCACAGGCCGAGGTTAGCCTGCGCGCAAACGTGCGCGGTGGGTTTGCGACGCGGGCGACAAAAAAACATGCGGCTAGGATTGTGGACTTAACTATATAGCAGCGCTCTGCCATTGAAAGGCGGAAAGTTGACGCCACCGAGAGGCGTTTCTCAGCGTTCGTGCGGAGGTTAGTCCAGGTTTCGCGGGCTACTTCTCCGCTGGCGAGGAATACTACTCCCAGGACTTTCACTCCCTGCACCCACTCCACCTCGCCCGCAAGGTTCGGTGTGAAGGTGCCAAACCTTAGTGCCTTGCTTTTCGCCCTGTTCAATAGGGCCCCTGATATCTCGCTGTACTCGAAAAACAGCCGCGAAAAAGCGGCGTAGCTATCCTCGTCCTTGAGGAAAAGCGACACGTCATCGGCGTAGGCCGATACCTTGATTTGGCCCTGGCCAGGCAGAGGGAAGCCGCGTATGGATGGGCTGTCGTTAATGCGCCGGATGAGTGGATCCAGGCATAACACGAAGAATGTTGGGGACAGAGGGCATCCTTGCCTTATGCCCCTGGTGACTGAGAAGGGAGCGCTCTGGTGGCCGTTTACAGAGAGACGAGCATTCAGGTCTGCGTAAAGTAAGCGCAGCCTGCTGACAATTTGCGGAGGGAATCCGAAGGCTTCAAGGACTCCGAACAGATACGAGTGTTCCACCCGATCGAATGCTTTCGCCTGGTCTAGTGAAACAAAGCACCCGCTGAAGCCCGTCCTGCTGGCAAATGTGAACAGGTCTCTAGTGAGTGCCGATGCATCAAAAACAGAGCGGTCAGGGACGCTGCTGGTTTGAGCCCGGTGGCTTAGGTGAGGTAGGATCGTCCGCATTCTTGTGTTCAGTAAAGATGTGACTATTTTGTAATCTGCGTTTAAGAGGCTTATGGGCCGCCATGCTTGCGGGTCGGAGGGGTCACCGCCCGCTTTCGGAATGAGTATGATGCGACATTTGCGGAAAGAGTTTGGACGTAACCCATCCGCGAGGAAGCCGTTGACCATCTTCAGGAGCGCTCCTTGGATCTCGTAAAAGTTTGAATAAAAACTTGTTGGAATGCCGTCTGGACCGGGGGCAGAGGCTGCATTCATACTCTGCATGATGGCGTGCAGCTCTTGGCTTGTGGCTGGTGCGCAAAGGTTTTCATGCAGCTCTTCAGCTACTCGTGGCAAGTTTCCAAAAAAGCTTTGTAGAAGCCCGTCATAACCATCTTGAAGATTTAGCCAACTGTCCGTAGAGAACAGGTTCGAGAAGTGACTTGCAAAGATCGTGCAGATATCGGACGCGGTTTTGCTTTGGGTGCCGTCTGGGAGTGTCACGAAAGGAACAGTAGCGGGAGCTAATTCCTCTGCCGTGCCTGCGCGTACGTGTCGTAGCACAGCCGGGTCTGATATAGGCCGCCCGAGCTGGTGTGCACGACTAGCTGCCCGTGATGACAGGCAGAGCAACACGTGGTAACGTGCTTTAAGTAGACTCAGGTAATCGCTCATGGCAAAGGTTAAGGGAGCTCCCCTTTGCACTATACGGATGCGCTTGAGGGTGTCATTCAGTGCATGAGTTACTCGGCGTCTGCGGTCTTGACCGGCCGCCACCAGAGTTGCCTGCCAACGAGCCTTGAGTGTGTCCCATGAATCAGTCGCAACGAAGCTCTTGCACGATGCTGCCAACGCCGTACGCAGCGACGCCACGCTTTCCGGGTCCGCCAGTAGGCTCGTGTCCATGCGCCACGTAACAGTACGTGGGGTGTCCTCACCAAAGTCGAGCCTGACTGACAAGGGGTGGTGATCGGAAATCACCGGCGTGCCTGCAGGGAACGGGAGAACTTCGCAGCTGACGACAAAAGACGCGAGCTCTGGTGGAAAATAGAATTTGTCTATCCGACTCGCTGACTGTGCTCTCTCAAACGTCGCTCCAAAGGCATCCCCGTGAAGCTGCACCCACGCGTCAGTCAAGCGGAACTGAGTCACGAGATCGCGGAGCGCGGGGGCACCGCAATAACGGCGACCATGACCCGCTCCGCGGACGTCACGGTCGATGTTAAGTACACAATTGAAGTCACCGACGATGAAAGTGGGGTAGGGATCAAGGAGAAATGAGTCGAGGCGCTCAAAAAAATCAGAACTACTAGTCTGCCGTGCTGGCGCATATACAACCAAAACACGTACCCGCCGCTGGTTTAGTGTGAAGTCGACCGCAAGAGTGCGGCCGTCCAGTCCGAAAGTGCAATGAGCACCCGCGCGCAGGCAGGGATTTACAAAAACGACACCAACACCGCACATATGAAAATCAGTCAACGAAAAATAAGCAAAAACAGAAAACCGGGTGGTGAAATTCAGCACATCAAGTGAAGTACGGAAGT